>NC_061088.1:19470507-19478007 GCF_015104395.2 Macrobrachium nipponense | reverse complement strand
ATGAAAACTTAATACTTAAAAAAAACCTACATAAAAATGAAAACCGTTGTTTTGAAATACGTGAAAATAAAAACCATTGTTTTTAATTACCGAGTTAAACTCCCCGGACACCGCACAACAGGTATAACTAAAATGATCAAATCAAATAACAAAGATACCGAAAATATTAAACTAATCAACAGCCCTGTATTTGATAACACGCCAACTTTTCATTTTGAAATTCAACAAACACTGGACGGTAAACAAAATACATTGCACCACTTTTCAAAACGCGTACGAAATCTAAAGTGATATCCGGTTTCAGGGCTGTTAGAGGAAAAAAAAAAGAATAAATTAAATACATGACATTCGGGCGCAAGCAAGCGCATACACACACACACACAATATATTATATATATTATATCTATATATATATATATATATATAATATATATATATATACACACAGTGAAGAAACTGGACACTAGAAGATTAAACGGATAAAATAATGCTAAAATTTCGGGGAGAGAGAGAGAGAGAGAGAGAGAGAGAGAGAGAGAGAGAGAGAGAGAGAGAGAGAGAGAGAGCGCAATATAAAATTTTAGACGCTATAAATATCCTACGCAAAATGAGTCTTCCCTCAGTACAGATGACAGGCACAACCGCGACTCAGCGTTCCCTAATATGGTGTCAGGTCACCAGGCTAAAGCAGCACTGCCCACTGACCAGGCATAAATTGACAAAATTCGCGTATTTCCAAGTCCTGCGAATTCCTTTAACAAAAGCTTATCTTACTTACTTCACACCTTAAAAACATACAAACAGACATAAACATACAAATTACTACCCTTCTGTAAACATACGAGTACAAGTGGAAAATAATTAGAAAAAAGAAAAATAATACGATTGGAACCTGACAAAAATTATAAATCAGATATTACCGAAGTCTTTTATCGAAAAACAAATTATTAGCAAAGGCACAAAATGGTAAGCGAACGAAAACACACGAATTCCGAAAAATATAATTATAAAGCAGAAATGAACAAAATGTCTTAACAAATGCAATATTATAAGCAAAGGCACAAAATGTTAGGCGGTTGATAGCAAACGAATCTATCAAAAAAGAAATCATACGACGAATTAAATCAAAATAATAAAGAAAATAAAAGCATAGGCAATTGTACAGCGAACGCATAGCAATCAGGTAGGAACACTGTCCAAATATATACAGGTCACTTGGGTTCCAATGACCGGTGAAATAGAACAAAGGGGATTTCGAATTCTTTAGCTTTTCCACTATTTCCACACAAACGCAAACACACACATACATACATCTATCTGATCGATAAACAAACAAGGACACAACAAAACGAACCATGCAAATACACCAAAATGAGAGAAAGGTTTAGTTCTCTACCAATTTTTATTCAAAGCAGAACCAAATCAATATAACTCATATATATTCCACAAAGATTTTTATTGACTTGAACGACAGTTTCTTGAAAAGCAAACAATCGAATATGTCGCCACAAATAGACCTAAGAGAATCATAAACAAATATATGAAATTACACCGGATTTTAAATGCTTTCCCTCGGTGTCAGGTCCAAGCATTATTCCCTACAGGTAGGTGTCAAAGTCAGGGGGGCTGGGGGAAATTGGTCGGCTTATAATATGTTGTTGTTGTTGTTGTTGGTATATTTAGCCAGTGGAATCCACGGCTAAGCGATAAAACTGCGGAGGAAGTTTCTCATTTTGAACACTTATGTGACTATTAAATGCATTAGTACTCTGTCTACTATGCAAGTTCGCCAGTAAATCTTAAAAAATTAATGAGAGTTTGGCAAACGCTTAGAATAGAAATATATTAATATATCTAGATATTATATAGATTATGTATATAATATGTGTATATATATATAATATATATATATAATATATATATACCATCTATATGCACGAATACATACAGTATAGTAGGTTTGGCCGCTTCAGTAAACAAACCACGCATATATATACATATATATATATATATATATATATATATATATATATATATATATATATATATATATATATATATGCTATGTTACATACAAAAGACAATACGGATATATACTAGAAGCCAGCGGACCCAAAGCGAGCAGCACAAACACATAATTAATATATGTTTCTTCTATTCATTATTAACCTTATGTTTAATTTACTTCAACAATTTCAATATGAAAATGTAAAATAAAGCTATTGTATTCTGTATTATAAATGAAGATTTACAATACGTGGTTGGCTTCTTTACGCAAATGTAAAACATTAATAATAATGATAAATGCCCTGAAATCGTATTGTTAAATCCCTCAACGAAATATTCAACATCACAACTAAAATGCCTGAATGTTTAAATGTTGCCATTGAAGTAAAGCACGATTGCATTGTTATTGGATGATATGCTTTGCAATAAGCCTCTCATGAATAAATAAATTTAAAAAAAGTTAGGTTACGACGTGATTTTCAGTTTAACCATCTTCGAACAAGAAAGACACTTGAACCTCGTCAAACAAAACCCTTTCTTCTTCCTAGAGGAACCAATATTAAGATATCATGAAGTAACCTACCTCTCTTCTTTTTGCATTTATTTGCTAAAACAGATAATAAAAGCACTTATACTCTCACGTCAAAAGAACTACGAAAACAAACGAAAGACTTATTTCCCTCTCTCTCTCTCTCTCTCTCTCTCTCTCTCTCTCTCTCTCTCTCTCTCTCTCTCTCTCTCCAGCTGGGATGAACAATTAAAACGAGGCTGCGCATCGGGCGGACATACAAGACAGACATCTGTCAAGGATTAGGCTCCATAAATGTTCACTGATACTGCACCGAGTTTCTAATTCGGGGCGGTTCGAAGGTCAGGGGGTCAGAATTCACACGTCCCATCCTACCACAGAACAAACAGTTTTTGCTAAATTAGTAAATGAAACAGAGACTGAATAAATAAATTAATTAAGAGAAGATAAACGGACTGCAAACATTTTATATATATATAATCAATTAAAAAACAATTCCCCCTCGGTACATATATGAAAATATATCATTTGGGAGGTAAAGTGAATTTAGATATTAAAGGACATTGTAGCTTGAATTGATATATAAATGGATCACGGTTCGATGTGATAATTATTATTCATAACAAAAGGCTACGTGCTGTCAAACGCTCGAATTGGCCAACATGGTAGACGGGGTTTCATATCGATTCTAATTACGAAAGCACCCAGGTCGAGGGTGTGATTTGTAATGTCAGAATCGATATGAACTTATAGCGTCTCTGTTGGCTGATTGGATAGCGTCACTGACTGTCCTGATTTCGTCCCCGTCCGTCCCACTTGGACGGTGGTTCGATCCCATGGGGGGGACGAAATTATTATCAATTAAAAAATTCCCCTTCGGTACATATATGAAAATATCATTTCGGGAGGTAAAGTGAATTTAGATATTAAAGGACATTGTAGCTTTGAATTGAATATATAAATGGATCACGGTTCGATGTGATAATTATTCATAACAAAAGGCTACGTGCTGTCAAACGCTCGAATTGGCCACATGGTAGACGGGGTTTCATATCGATAATTACGAAAGCACCCAGGTCGAGGGTGATTTGTAATGTCAGAATCGATATGAACTTATAGCGTCTCTGTTGGCTGATTGGATAGCGTCACTGACTGTCCTGATTTCGTCCCCGTCCACTTGGACGGTGGTTCGATCCCATGGGGGGACGAAATTATTATCAATTAAAAATTCCCCTTCGGTACATATATGAAAATATATCATTTGGGAGGTAAGTGAATTTAGATATTAAAGGACATTGTAGCTTGAATTGATATATAAATGGATCACGGTTCGATGTGATATTATTCATAACAAAAGGCTACGTGCTGTCAAACGCTCGAATGGCCAACATGGTAGACGGGGTTTCATATCGATTCTAATTACGAAAGCACCCAGGTCGAGGGTGATTTGTAATGTCAGAATCGATATGAACTTATAGCGTCTCTGTTGGCTGATTGGATAGCGTCACTGACTGTCCTGATTTCGTCCCCGTCCACTTGGACGGTGGTTCGATCCCATGGGGGACGAAATTATTATCAATTAAAAAATTCCCCTTCGGTACATATATGAAAATATATCATTTGGGAGGTAAAGTGAATTTAGATATTAAAGGACATTGTAGCTTGAATTGATATATAAATGGATCACGGTTCGATGTGATAATTATTCATATATATATATATATATATATATATATATATATATATATATGCTTAAAAATCACAGTAGATACATGTGACTTCATTAAATAAGCGAATACCACAAGAAAATGATAGGCAGAAATCCAAGCGCTTTCGTCTTAAGACATCGTCAAGGTATTCGCTTATATATATATATATATATATATATATATATATATATATATATATATATATATATATATATATATATATATATATATAATATACACACACACACATATATATATATATATATATATATATATATATATATATATATATATACATACAAGTCCAATGTAGCACGAATGAACACGTGCTTGAGAATATCATAAAATGCCTGTAACAAAGGCGAGTGAATAAGTAGTACATTTGTAGTTTATTCTACATTTCAAGTTCAAAGTGTGAACTTGAAAATGTAGAATAAACTACGAAAGTGCTTGTTCAAAGTCCCCCGTCTTAACTCACCTTCTTACGTGCATTTTATGATATATATAAAAAATATATATACTCATTCATAACAATAAAACTAAGTGTAATTTATATGCAGTGCCAACATATGTTTAGGTTATCCATCAATACCTCACAGTCATCGGTCTGCAAGACTGGCGTTCAGGTATCGTAGACTTCCTTTGATCAGTAACTATGACGCAATCGTCTCGTGTGAAAGAGAGAGTGAAGAGTTATGAACCTGATAAGCGATCAGCAATGCAAAAACGGATCATTCTACCATCCTTCACAATACTATTTAAAGGCTTAACAGAAACTACCGCTAAAACACACACACAATGTTGAATGTGTATGTTTGTGTGTACTGTACGTATGTTCTCATTATCTATTTACAAAAATTTTCATTTATGAATCAATGCAAAGCTAACGGCTCTCTCGATAAAAGTCATTCCGATTTTAAAAGGTATTAATGAGTTTTTGGGAGGAGGGGGAGAAAATGAAAAAAAATACAAATCCAATCATTTACATCGTAAGAAAAAAAAGTTTTTTTCGGTGGAGAGAGAGAGGAGAGAGAGAGAGAGAGAGAGAGAGAGAGAGAGAGAGAGAGAGAGAGAGAGAGCGTAAACGAACCATTACAACTGCCGAGTACGAATGAAAGCTACCTCACGGCACGTGATGGCTTCAAGATTCCAACCTCCCCCAACCCCAGCCCTACCCCTACCCCTACCCAAGCCCCCCACATCCCCCAAAAGCTTTTCAGACTCGTTACCGACCGACAAAGACAGGTCATTCCACCCCCTACAATGGCCTATAAAATGTTATGCAAGGTGTAAAAGAAACCGAAATCGATACTTGCAAGACATGGGGTGGAGGCAAAGGGAGAAAGGGGGAGGAGGGGGGAGATGGAGGTTGAGGAAAGGGAGAAGAAGACAAAATTTTAGGGAAGGAAGAGCAAAGGAAGTAAGGAAGACGAATAGCGCTAGCAGGAGGAAAGAGAGAAGTGATGGGGGGGGGGGGGGGGGAGGCACGAATGGAATTGGAGAACGGAAGAAGACTGAAAGAAAGGAGGAAGAGGGAAATGGTTAACAGGGGGGGGGGGGGTGGGGGGGATAGGACATTAAAAGAGCAAATATGGAAAGGGGGAACAGAAGGGAGGGAGCGAGAAAGGAGAGACGAGACGAGATAAGTAGGAAGAAAAAAAATGGAACGGAGGAAAAACTAGTAAAATACACCAAAAGGGGGGGAAATGAAAGGGAAAGGAAAGCACATCCAAGAAAACTGGAAAAAGGAAAAAGAAAACACAAGAAGGAAGGGGACGAGGTGGGAGTGGAGGGGGAGGGTAGGGTGGGTTGGGTAGGGAAGGGAGGGGTGGGGGGGTGGGGGGAAGACAAGGATCAGTTCCCACGTCCCACTACATCTTTCTCTGGCCTGGACAAAGCAAATAAAAGTTGCGGCGGCGAAAACGAATAAGAGTGCGTGAAGACGCTGGGGGGGGACGGGGGCGGGTCGGGGGTGGGGGCCCCCGGGGAGGACCCGGTTTGTTGCATAAAACCAAAAAAAAAAAAATGACGGGAACTGGGTCATATTCTTAACTTTATTTTAATCGTATTCTTATAACTCGAATATTAAAGGAAGTTAATAATATAATTGAAAATCACAACTAATATCTATATGTAATACCAACATACTATCTATCTATCTATATATCATAGATAGATAAGATAGAAATAACACTCTAATGTACACATTGAAGACGGGGGTAAACAAGCAGCACTAAGGCCAAGCGGAAGTCCCTCCTTCCTGTTATCTTCGTAAGGTTTCCTTCAGCGGCGATTCTTTTTTTTTCATTTTTTTTTTCTCGATGTTATTCTACTTTGACGGCTATTTTCCACATTTCGTGCTGAATAAACACCAAATGGATATAAAACATTTAACAACACGTCGGCATATATTGCGAAAAACAAAAATTACCCGTGTAGATTGAAAGGGGTTAAACGTTCCTTTACTACAATGCCATTAGTATAAAGGAATATTTAATATATATCAATATATATATAACACCATATATATACGTGTATATCTATATATATATATATATATATATATATATATATAAAACATCACCAAAAACCTCTCACCTACAGACAATGAAATGCAAGAAGCTCTCTCTCTCTCTCTCTCTTCATAGGAAATCAAAAGGTATCTCCTAACGCAATATTCTCCTTGGATGATTTCTGCACTCGATAGCGTGAGTTCCTACTCTACTCGCAGTGACAAAAAATTGCCCAGTCAGAGGCTCTTGACATATTGAACATCCTACACGAAGGAATTTTCAATTGGGGCGGCTTGCAGCTCTGATAAAACGCGGCAGATTCTCATTTTTTTTATTCTTGAGAAAATAACATATCAGTAAGGATACAAAGTTCAGAAATATAATGTTTTCCTGAATTTCACAATGTCATTAAGATAAACTAGAGAAAAAAAATACACAGAAATGTATATGAACGTATAAATTATTACCTATCTTTATATGTGCATATCTGTATATATATAAACATAGACATATGTATTACAAATATATTTATATATTATCAAATTTCCAAGTGTTCATAAGCAAAATGTGATCGAGTTTAGAAAGGTGGAAACTTCAAAGTTACCCATCATTGCCGACACAAACAGCATTCAATATGTTTCATTCAAACAACTTTTCGAAGTTGCAAAATGGCCTTGCATTCGATCATCCAACAGGAAATGCATAAATTACCTTTTTCAATGCGTTGTACAATTGTATAAAA
>NC_061088.1:19433007-19460507 GCF_015104395.2 Macrobrachium nipponense | reverse complement strand
GACAAAATCAAGAGGGGTAGAAAGTAAGATGGAAGAATGACAATATGAACGGAGGGACAGTAAAAGGAATGAAAGGCCTTGCAGCTAGGGGATGAAGGGACGTTGCAAAGAATCTTAAGTAATGCCTACAGCGTACGACGTGAGGTGTAGCGATGGCACTACTCTCCTACAGGGATACCTTCAGAAAATGTGGGATTCTTGGATCCTTTCACTTCTTCCCCTTTACCACCTTCTTCTCTACTTCCTTCTGACGGTGCAGGATATCATCTCCTTTTCTTTTTCCCGCCCTCATTAATGGTATTCCTGTATGTCCTATTCAAGTGAAACATCGCCATCTAAGTCGTTCCAAACAGTTAACTGACAGAAAAATATATTTCTTTTTTCCATTCGCCTAAAATTCTATTCACAAATGATTTCCAAAGGGTTAATGGTTTCGTATTCACTTGTAATGGAGGTGATCAGGCCGTTTCACCCCATTTGTAAGGCTTAAGTAGGCTTAGCAGGATGGTGTGATTAGTTACTCGATAGTAGGGAAAGGGAGACACTTGTTCATAACGTGTTCAGGTCATTATTTTTTTATTTCTTTTTCCAATTCAATCATTCCATTTAACAGTTTCGCCATGCTCATTCTCAATCTGATGATTTTATTTTGAAAACTTATACATAAAAGCAGTTGAGTATGATGTATATATAATTTAAAATGCTCCGTCTTTACAGAGGATGGATGCATAGGACTAATTCTTCCAAGTTAAAAAAAGTCAAGAAATAAAAATGCAATTCTAATTTTTTTTTTCTAGAGGTATTTGTGGGATAGCAGGTATACGTTGGAAAAAACTTTGATCTTACGGCCCAGCAAGTTTTCCGATAAGGAAACTTTGGGGGGGGGGGGGGGGGGGGGGGGGGGGGGTGGGGGGGGGGGGGTGAGAATTAATGCATTCTTGTTATCGCCGCTAAAGTGCTTCTTGGCTTACCTTTGGTCTTCCATCAGGGAGAGTGAGAGAGTCTGGCTAAGTCGGTGAACTTCCCTCCAAACTGTTATCTTTCTTACACTGGAAACTTCTTCACCCAAGTGTGAAGAAGGCCTGAACAGCCGGTAGCTTCAGGTGTTCTTTAATGGGCTGGCTTTTACTCTGTCTTCTTAGTTTACACGAATGTGTGCTGTATTTACGTATAAGTGCAAGCACGAATTTGACATTTACAAGGAGAGCCTATCCCAAGTACGAGTACAGGCGATCGCTCGTCCCCCTCTCCCAAATATTCTCTAAACATTGGACAAATTCATTCGAAATAAACACGGATAAACGTAAGATGCACAAAAAATACTAAAAAATAAATACAGAAACTTATAATGGATCAAAAGGAAATTAAACTGAAATGCGAGATATCAAACAAGACAAACGTTGTAGAATAGGACTACTAATTATGCCTAAGTGCCTTCTCCCAGCTTCTGGATAACGAATTATCCCATCCTTTGCCAAGCCCACTAAAACCTCACAAATGGGCTAAAATGGACTGATTACTTCCCATTAACAGTGAATGAGAAACCATTTAAACCTTTGAAAACATTTGCGAATCCAATCCGAGGATTAGTTAAAAACCTTTCTTTTAATCGTCCCCTCCTCTTAATAAATCCTTTTGAAGGACTTTTTAATAAATCCTTTTTGAAGGACGTTATTGACCACGTCTCCTTCTAGTGGGATCTACTATACAGGAATAACTTCGAGGAGGAGGAGGAGGAGGAGGAGCCTTAGTCTTATATCTTCGGAAGGAAAGGATTGGGGGAATACGGAAGGCTGGATATGGAACAAGAGGAATGGGATCCTTTAGCCCCTACCCGTTGGGTAGCAGTAGATAGGGATGGGAAAGGGGGGGGGGGGGGTGTGGGTGGGATATAGGAGAGGACGACGACGAAAAGGATCCTACGATTCTGTCAGGAAAAAAATAGGGAAAAACGATAAAGGAAGGGAAAAATTATCTGCGTCCAAAGAAGGCAAAATAATAAAAAGGGAGAGAGAGAAAGAGAGAGAGAGAGAGAGAGAGAGATCCTACAATCCGGCGGACCGTCATCAGAGGGAAAGGCAGGGGGGGGGGGGGGGGTGGGGGGGGGGGGGGGGGGGGGAGAGAAGAAACGTGGAGAGATGGCATTTGGCCTTCCCGACATTTGCATATACATTTGTCTTCATTCTGAGGCTGCCGTGTCTTATTCATTACCCATTCATTTATGCATTGGGCTTTGCGGTTATCATGTTTTCCGCAGTCTCTGGTTATTCATCCAGCTTATTCATCCGGTATGCAGAGATCCAGTCTCAACCCAATTAATGACCTCAACGATGCTTGGGACAAGTCTTTATCTGGCCTCAGCGGCCGACTTCAATCTACGAATTAGCCTGTCAGCCATTTTTTACAAGAAAATGTCTGAATCAAGAAAAATAGATGGGCCGAGGTCGGCACTCCCTTTAAACGTAAATACAAAGAATACCAAATATCATCGCATTCTAGCATTAGCATATAAATTCATACCACCGTAAAAATATTTTAACAGGAAAACATGGTAATTAAAGTGACAATAAACATGACGGCAAGTTTCCTTTTGGTATTGGAAATTAATTCTTAAAAATGTCAGTATCACATAGCATCTACCTTATATATATATATATATATATTATATATATATATCATATATATATATATACTATATATATATATATATATATAGATATATATGTATATATATATTAATATAATATATATAATATATATGCTTATGTCACTAAATAGCGTGTGACAATATATTTTTCGTGTGGCATTGGCTTAAAAAAATAGATACTACATATATATATAGATACTATATAGATATATATATAATATGTATATATTATATCTATATATATAGATATATATATAGATCTAGATTATATATATAAAATGTCACTATTGTTAATTATGATTAAAATATGCGCAAATCAACGATTCAGTTCATGAAATCACTTACCACAACAAAATCGAAATTGAGAGAAAAATAAACAACGACTAATTTTACCATTTTACAGAAAACGCCTAGCCTTTAAACAATCTCAACATTCAGCTTTCTGCATGTACACACACATAAACACAATAACACCGCATATAAAGGAAACCACAAGGACAAAAAATGTTCATATAACCATGCGGTGTCCTTCCTCTTTCTAGTGCGTGATTGTTTTTCCCCATAACCTTCCAGTCCTATTACTAACTGGTTTTCTCTCAACACAACTAGAGACCGTCCAAGGATACCTTGATATTTACAAGTTCGAGAAAGGACACCATATGAACGTGACTAAGCTATGATTCCAAGTAGCATCCTTAGTAGTTCCCTGGGAGGACTTTGGAGTAGGAAGAATGGGATATTAAACAAATGAGAGGACTTCGGATTATGAAGAATGACATATCAAACAAATGAGAGGACTTCGGAGTAGGGAGAATAGAATAATAAACAATTATTCTCCATAAACCTAACAATAAAATGATCAGTACTTCAAGAATGAACCTAATGCAATAGTAATCATTTTAAATAAGAGCATCCATCAAAACGGCAGTAACACTTTTCTCTAGAGCTGCAGTTTTTTAATAAGAGAAACTAATGCAAGGTATAGGATTTTTGGTTTGAAATCGAAAAAAAAAAATTATGGATATAATTATCTTTATTCAAACCAAGGAAATAACGAAAGCGATACTTCAAGAAGCAATGGTACTTCTAGATGTGCGATAGATTAAATGGAATTTAGATAAAAAAAATCATCTACAACATATCGACAGTCTTTATATCATTACTATGCCAGCAGTCCATCGAATATAATTCATTTATCCAACAAACTAGCACCTTTGAAAATTAGCAATCGTGAATTGCCTAGTTTGGTGAAATTCTTTCCCAATTTGCATTTTCCATGAACTGTTTAGTTCAAGTTTGCTTACATAAGGGCAAGTACCCACTACCCTCTGGACAAAAAATAAAAACAAATAAAGATAGAAAAAAATTGTAATTACTACTTCGAAAACTTTTCCAGATTACCATGGGGCTGACTAATGCTGCACTAATGACGGTGGCACAGATGATAATGACTAAAATATGCTGTTCATGGTATAATGAAGGCATTTCAAACCAGAGAGAGAGAGAGAGAGAGAGAGAGAGAGAGAGAGAGAGAGAGAGAGAGAGAGAAAGTAAATTACTCCTAAATTGTGAGCCATTTCAAAGCCCCCCGCGCCTCCTCTCCCTTGTCAGTTATAATGACAGATGTCATCTATTGGATTTGGCAGGTCCATCAACATGTAAATGTCTCTGTTTCAGAGGTTACCAATTTCTCTCTCTCTCTCTCTCTCTCTCTCTCTCTCTCTCTCTCTCTCTCTCTCTCTCTCTGGTATGAAATGCCTTCATTATACCATGAACAGCATAATTTTTAGTCTTATCATCTGTGCCACCGTCATTAGTGCAGCATTAATCAACAGATATCACAAGTTTAACATACGACTAGAATTTGAGAAATATCTAGAAGTGTTCGTGAACTATCGGTGATAAGATTAGTGTGAAAATAGTAGGATAAGCGTCTTCTAAGTTAGTTTATCAAGTGTAATACTATAAATCAGAACAAGATGGCAGTAAGTTCCAACTGCGGGAAGAGGTGGCGTAATGGCGTGTTTAGCAGATTCGCAATACGATGAGGTAGCAGGAAGGGAACTGGCATTTCTCATCTATGAAATCAGCAACAGTCCTAACCAACAAAAAGATACAAAAAGCAATTCATAGATATATTAGAAGGTATAATCTTCAAACTGGAACAAAACTAATGAAAACATCTTGAAAATAATTGAAGAAGTTCCAAATAAAATCCAAGTGGTCAAGAGACTCATAAAGAAAATATACATAAACCAACATATTCCCGACAAAAGAAAATGAATAAGGTGAATCTTGTGAATATCCTAATTGATGCAATAGGAAAAAGAATGCCAAAAGCATGCAAACTGTGTAAGGTTTGGTATAGCATAGTCAATCCACAAAAACCTAATCAGAAAATGTGCTGCATGCAACATTCCGACCCATCCACAGTGTGCTGAGGTAATACAAGATTGAGAAAAGATACAAGAATTTTTTGTTCAACATGTCTATCATGGATAGACAATGTTATTAATCAAGATTGAATGTACAAATAGTTGAGGATGAAGAAGAAGAGGAAGAGGAAGAAGAAGAAGAAACAAGAAGAAGAGGAAAACGGAAGAGAAGTAAACAAAAATGAAATGACAGAAAAAAAATAAGGAAAACAAAGAACAAGATAAAAGGTATGGATGCAGAGATACTCATTGATACTACATATGAGGCAATAAAAGCAGCATACCTACGAAGAAATAAATTACGATATGACAACAGAAAAGCAAATCCCGAAGAGGCTCTACCCAGATCTATTACAATGACGGGAAAGAGGAAAAAATAGACAAGAAAGACAAAATCTGCAACCTTTTGAAAAGAGGGAATTGCAGATTTGGAGAAAGATGTTACTACAAACATCCTAAGATATGTCAAAACTATGAAATATATGGTAATGTGCATACTTAGATGGATATGGGGATGATTGCAGAGATCTGCATCCAAAAATATGTAAAAACCTAAAGAAGGAAAAGGATGTAAGTTCGACAAAAAATGCAAATATATGCACCCTGTAGCCATGAATCATAATCAAATAAATAACCAACCAAGTAATAAAATCCAAAATAAGAAAGAAACAAATAAAGAGAGAAATCAAGAAATATCAGGTAAAGAGAAAAGAAAACAAACCACCAATGAGATATGCAGAGGTGTCAGCAAAAAATTTTCAAAGCATCAGCTCCGAAATTATACTCAAGAGATAATAACTGTATTTATTATGCAAGAGGATATTGCAGAAACGGAGAAAATTGCAGATTCAGACAGAATAATTATGATGAAGGAAGATCAAATATATGGAAAAGTTGGATTTTTAATGTCAGAATTTCTGGAAATGAAAAAAAGAACAACTATACCAGAACAGGAAAGAGACATGGGAAATCCTTATTACTACCAGTATTAAATGAAGGAGAAAACACGCAAACCATCATAGTGATGAATGCGCAGGGTTTAGTTACGAGTAACTCAAAAAGAAAAATAGAGTATTAGAAGAACTAACCCAAAATGAAAAGAAAATAGATATAATGAATATAAGTGAAACCTGGTATTCCCAAGAGACTGGGAATGATGATCAAATAAAAGGGTTCCAAACTTATAGATCAGATAGAAAAAATAGGAATCAAGGGGAACCGCAATATATTGTGAAACTAATAGCGGTAGAATTTGAATCTGAAAAATTGATGAACATAGTAATATATAGACCTCCTAATACTAAAGAGTTTGACTTAATAATTGAAAAATTGGATGATATATGTAGAAATCACAAGGATGGACTATTCTCCTATCTGGTGACTTCAACTTTCCTTCGTAGAATGGAAAGAACGAATAGGAGATGTGGTTGTACTTATACATATAAAAAAGAGAGTAATAGTAGTGCAGAAGATAAGAGGCAATTTGAAAAGCTATTAGATATGCTACTAGAATACAACATTCAACAAATAAATCACCTGCCAACAAGAAAGGAAAATACTTTAGACCTAGTATTTGTGAACGAGATGAATTATGTAAGAAAAAATAATAGTTTATAATGCGAATATTTCAGACCATAATGTCATAGAATTAACAGTTCATTCCAAAGAAAGTGAAAATAGAGATAAGCAAGAAATGAAAAAGTGGGAAGGATATGGAAAATACAACTTCTACAGTAAAAATATAATAAAAATGGTCAGAAAATTAATGAAGAATTAAACCAAAGATTGGATAACATTTCGTAAGTGATGACATAAGGTAAATACGGAGATATTATATAAATATTGGAGAAAATAGTGGAAAAATATATACCGAAGAAGAAAAGTAAACATCATTCATGCATACCAAGAGACAGAAGGATCTTGTTCCAGAAAATCAGAAAGTGGAAAAAAGGTCTTGCAAAGAAAAAAATGCATGGAAAGTTATAGAACTAAAAAGTAAGATAGAAAATGCAGAACAAAAGATTATACAATCAAAGAAAATGAAAACGGGACTTGGAAGAAAAAAACCCTATTAAATATCAAGCAAAACCCCAAACTATTATACTCATATGCGAAGAAGATGAATAAAAGAAGAATAGAAATAGGCCCTCTGAGAATTGAAGGGAGATTAAAGAATGAAAAAAAGGAAATTTGCAACATACTGGCAGAACGATATAAGAGAGAATTCACCCCTAGAATAGATAATGAAGATAATGATATAGAAGTAAGGGATGAAAATAGTGAATATTTAGCTGACATAGATATTAATGAAGCTGATATTGTGCAGGTATTAATGAAATTAAAAAATGGAGCTGCTGCAGGGCCTGATGGAATTCCTGCTATTTTGTTAAAGAAAGTAGTTCATTCTATCGCAAAGCCACTTGCAATATTATTAAGACAAAGTGTAGATACAGGCAAGATTTATGATGAGCACAAATTAGCATATATTACCCCTACTTCAAAAGTGGATCAAGACTAGAGGCAGTAATTATAGGCCTGTGAGTCTAACATCACATATTATGAAAGTGTATGAAAGGGTAATGAAGAAAATATTATGAAACATTTAATAAAAAATAATTTGTTTAATAAAGGACAACATGGTTTCGTACCGGAAAAAGTACACAAACCCAACTGTTAGTCCACCGTGAGAACATATTCAAAAATATGAAAAGCGGAAATGAAACAGATGTGGTTTATTTAGACTTTGCAAAAGCTTTTGATAAAGTAGACCATAATATATTAGCGAAGAAAATTAGAAAACACAATATCGTGGATAAAGTAGGAAGATGGTTAAAAGAATTTTTACACAAAAACAGAAAACATATAGTTATTGCAAACGCCACGAGAAATCGGATGAAGTCAAGGTAATATCCGGAAGTGTGCCGCAAGGTACGGTGTTAGCTGCAATACTTGTTTGTTATTATGATTGAAGACATAGACAATAATGTGAAGGATTCGGTAGTGAGTAGTTTCGCAGATGACACAAGAATAAGTAGAGAAATTACTTGTGATGAAGATAGGAACGCTCTACAAAGAGACCTTAACAAAGTATATGATTGGGACAGAGGTAAATAGGATGGTATTTAACTCTGATAAATTGAATCAATAAATTATGGAGACAGAGAAAGAAAGCTATATGCATATAAGGGACCTAATAATGAGACCATCACAAATAAGGAAGCAGTTAAAGACCTTGGTGTGATGATGGATAGGAACATGTTATGCAATGATCAAATAGCAACTCTGTTGGCAAAATGTAAAGCAAAAATGGGAATGTTGTTTACGGCACTTCAAACAAGAAAAGCTGAACACATGATTATGCTTTATAAAACATATGTTCGTTAGTCCACTTGAATATTGCAATATGATATGGTACCCCACACTAGCAAAAGGATATTGCACAAATAGAGAGTGTACAAAGGTCTTTACAGCTAGAATAGAAGAAGTTAAGGACCTAGACTACTGGGAAAGACTACAATTCAAATAAAATTATATAGTCTAGAAAGGAGAAGAGAACGCTACATGATAATTCAGGCATGGAAACAGATAGAAGGAATAGCAGAAAATATCATGGGAACTAAAAATATCAGAAAAGAGCAAGCAGAGGTAGATTAATAGTGCCCAAAACTATACCAGGAAAAAAATAAGGAAAGAACACAGGACATTAATCCACTACGCACCAGCATCGATAATGCAGCGTCTATTCAATGCGTTGCCAGCTCATCTGAGGAATATCTCAGGAGTGAGCGTAGATGTGTTTAAGAATAAGCTCGACAAAATATCTAAACTGCATCCAGACATCCAAGATTGGAAGATGCAAAATATACCGGAAGATGTACTAGCAACTCTCTGGTAGACATTAGAGGCCTCACACTGAGGGACCTGGGGCAACCCGAACAAGATGTAGGTCTGTAAGGTCTGTAAGGTAAGATGCTTTGATACAATCAAGCATTTAGTTTTTACATCTGTCATCCATAACTTCCACGATTGGGAGCATCAGGGATAGTCTGTCAATAATATTCTCTCTCTCTCTCTCTCTCTCTCTCTCTCTCTCTCTCTCTCTCTTCTCTCTCTCTCTCTGCAGTATTCAATGCGATGCAACTGTTCAGACTTCACTATCCTTTTCTTTAAGAGACTTAAAGTTTTTGAGGTGTTTTTTTTTTCCCCTAAATATTTACATTATCAAACCGCACTATTTCAATAATTTCAGTTAAGTGTTGAATTATTCTTAAATGCAAGATCTGATCAAAAAAATCTATTCGGCCATTTATTTTCTTAGAAACCCCGTTACCATTAAATAATGCAAACACTTTTTCATTGAACGAACGCACCAGTCGAGTTTAAAAGCATCTTTTTACATTTACCGAGTGAGAGAGAGCATGAGATGGAATATAAGCACACATATAATTAAAAAAAATTTATTGTTAAACACCAGCTATGGTAGAATATTTGGAGGTTTGTGATTCATTTAAGAAAAGAAAGACTATTATTTTTATCTCTCTACCTCTCTAGAACAAATTTGATCAACTTATGCACATTACCTATCCACTATCCGGACCTAGTTTTAATGTCCTTTCCATACCGATAAAATGCTTTATACTACATACGTCGTTTTTCGCTAAGTCTATTTTGTAACTTTTTTTTTTATTTTCTTATTTTTCATTTTCTTTAAACTTCTAACGTTTTATAGTCTGGCGTCGCAAAAAGTATGATCCACACAACGATAAATCAAGAATCGCATTTGGTACAATTTTTCGAAAGATGAATATCATAGAAACTACAGACATTACCATGAAAATTTCTCTCTCTGTCACTTGGAAAGACGAATGATGCCTCAAACTTCTCCCACGAAGAGGGGAGAGAGAGAGAGAGAGAGAGAGAGAGAGAGAGAGAGAGAGAGAGAGAGAGAGAGGTATCTTCCATAATTTGAGCGAGTGAGTGATAGGGGGACGGAACGGTTGAATCGACCACTTCAATACATATAGATTGACAGATTCCCAGATTATATAGATAAGAGGGAAAGGGAAACGGCAATGGAGAGAGAGAGAGAGAGAGAGAGAGAGACCTTTAGAGAGAGAGGAGACGAGAGAGAGAGAGAGAGAGAGAATTTGGCGGGACTCCAGAGGTCCAGAATTATGACCTAACCTCATTCCAATCCAGAGGCGGCCGACTGCCTGCTCGGCGGCTGGACTTCGGGATCGCCTTAACGGCGGTTATGACCCAGTATCTTCGCCCAAAATCAAAATTGGGTTCCAAGTTCTAACGATCCATTCCATACATCAGGCAGAGAGAGAGAGAGAGAGAGAGAGAGAGAGAGAGAGAGAGAGAGAGAGAGAGAGAGAGGATCAGCTGATTACAATCGTCGTCGTGTCTTAGGACATAAACGACAATAACACAAGAAACTCGTCCCATTTTCTCCTAGGGGCTGGAACGTTTCCGCTCAATATTTCTAGCCCGACACAATTTCGCGTCTTTGAAAATTGACAGGGACTAAAAGCGAAATGGGACTACAGCCCTCAATAACTTTGAAATACATTAAGCGCTGAGGCAAGCTGAAACAAATGCAGACGAACAATATAACTAAATCTATTTGAATAGTAGACTTCAGAGGTCTACGAGAAAGAGTCAAGTGGTCAAAACTATCCAATCTCATCTAAAGAGGCCATCTTTGGACAGACCTTTATACATTATTTGATTGGCAATCGGTTACAACTGTAGACAGCCTTCAAAGACAAGAGATTCTCTTAAGACACTAAACCTTCTCGTATCTATACAAATACTATATGACTACATCTAGAATAATATGAAGGTGAAAATTATAATAGCGGGGTATTACCGATTGTTTAAAAAGAGCCAGTTTTATTGGAATGAGTAACAAGCAAATCAAAATAGAATTTCAAACCTCCGTAATTAACGTTAAGATGCTGGCCCCGTATCAATCATTCGGAAGGCGATGCGAGTCAATTGAGTTTACCCAATTGCTTGAGCATGGCTGCTTCCTAAATCAACCCGTATATAGAGAACGCATAATTAAGAATATTTGAGGAAAATTCAGAAAACTGACACCCGTTAACAGACGAGGTGTATAAAAGGCGTTCAGTTATGGATTTCACATTAATTGAGAGTTAATATATAGCATCCCAATTCAAATAACAACAACTATTTCTGTGCGCTCGACCCTTACAATGGTCTCTCAATCAATGGCATGTCATCCATACACCTACAACTGACGGCGGGACTTACAGTATTAAAAAAAAAAAAACAATACATGATGTGAAAATCAACAAATATCACTACTAAGTATGACTCTTACTTTTGCTTGCTGTAAAAGTTTCTCTTAGCTAATTGGTGTTAGTTTTAAGCAAAAATAATAAATCTAAATTTAACTCACAATCAGAAAAAAAAAACTTAAGAACAATAAACAAAAACATTTTCAGAGAGAGAGAGAGAGAGAGAGAGAGAGAGAGAGAGAGAGAGAGAGATTACTTTATGGTGAATTGTAATTATGCTCTAAAAAAATACATATACACAAGTTTGCCAAAACATACGAAATCTATAAACTAAAATCCTAAATCTCTTCCCATAAAAAAAAATTTGGCTAATCTCCCATGGCCGTTAAGTGGTGAGCAATAAATTAACTGCAGACCATTTTTTCAAAAATTTCCCAGACTCATTTTAGATTACCATCACTTACCGGACGCCACCTCTCTCTCTCTCTCTCTCTCTCTCTCTCTCTCTCTCTCTCTCTCTCTCTCTCTCTCTCTCTCCTTTACAAAGGACTGATAGTTTGCGTAATTCTATCGATCTGTATTTTATAATTTTCTTCATTCCTCACAACATAGCCTCTCTCTCTCTCTCTCTCTCTCTCTCTCTCTCTCTCTCTCTCTCTCTCTCTCATGAATGGTTAAATCTCGAAGACTTTTTATAGCCTTTTACTACATTTTTTGCTCCACACACACATTGAATTTGAACACAATGCACTCGCCCACACACACACACACAGAGAAAGAGAAAATCAACAATTAGTCTCTCTCTCTCTCTCTCTCTCTCTCTCTCTCCCTTAGCTCCTTACCTCTTAAGCCTCACTGCAAAAATACCTTAATAGCAAGAGGGATTAATGGTGATTTGCTGCTTAAAAAGACCGGCGATAAAAGCTTTCCATCAAAACGGGTCCCAAATGCTCCAATAATTTCCTGGGTACGACTTCTCGGGCGAACGTGAAAACGACTTCCCCCTTTCCCTAGCGGGAGGTGCAGCACGACTTAGCTGTGCAAATAATTCGCCATGACATTATGCTCTTAAAATTCGCACGCAACAGTTTCCGAATAGGGGTTTACTGTACCAAACACTACACAATAAATATAAGTCTAGTATACAAATACACGAAGCGTATTATACACACACACAACACACACACAACACACACACACATATATATATATAATATATAATATTATATATTATTATATATTATATATATATTATATAGACAGAAAGACATAACAATATTTACACACACAGCTCTCTTTTGGTAGACGTTAGCTGTAATGTCATGACAAATAGCCAAGCGCCTTTAAGAATATTTGTAAAATAAACATATGTGGATGTCATACAGCATTCAGTGAAAACATATTGAGTGGCGAAAAAAGAAAATAAGACGACTGAACAAAATTGAAAGGGATTTGGAAGCATTTTACAATGAATTAGTTTAAGAAAATTAAACTAATAAAGTATGTGTACCGGCAGCGCAGTTAGGAGTTAAATATCCCACGAATAACAAACCATAGCTTGAAGTCACGATTAAATCCATAAGCTTTCAAGGGTGTACATACCCTTCTCTGGAGTTTTATTGTTCTACATGATGAAAACACTCCCTAATAATGACAACGAAGGGGTCATTACTGTAAGGGGCATACGCACCTCCGCTGGATTCATTTTACTTTCAGGTCTTCGCCGACATAACGATATATTCATTCTAGGAGAACTAGAGTATGAAACGCAAGTCAATTCAAAATTTCTATTCTGTCATTATGTAGACGTATAAACATCCTACCCGCAACATGGGGCTTTAAAAGGGTCTTTGATGCAAGACTAGCCGTTTTAGAATCAGACCAGCGTGTCTTTTGGTCTACGTGCAGACCAGGTATATAATACTATTACACCCGACGCTTCAGTGAATTAATGCCACAGAGTCTCGTAAGTCTGAACAGCTGACAGAATCTCCCATCTAGGTATACAGGGAATACTGAATTTTAACTGTCAATATCCAAACCATGAATTAACGGAAGGAGAGAGAGAGAGAGAGAGAGAGAGAGAGAGAGAGAGAGAGAGAGAGAGAGAGAGAGAGAGAGCCAATAACGCAATGAAAGTTCCCGAAGAAAAAAAATCGGCCTGTTAGTTACATAATCAACCCCCGACTTGTAATTTCGCCTCTTACACCACAAAATGCCCGAGCATTTTACAAATTCCGATCAAAATCTGGAGCCGTATTCGCTCAAAATGCTACAGGTATTCCAGTGTCCGTTTAATTAACGAGACCAAAGGAAAATCCCAATTTCTTTTTTTTTTTTTTTTTTCTTTTTTTTTTTTTTTTGCCCCCAGAACCCTTCCGCTTCGATTAAAATTTGATTCGAAACCCGCCCGTAGCTGCAAGTGAAAAATATTCCTCCCGTAAATAAGAGATGCCCGGAAAATTCAATTCGGAAAAGGAATAGAATTATATATATATATATATATATATATATATATATATATATATATGTATATGTATATGTATATGTATATGTATATGTATATGTATATGTAGTATATGTATATGTATATGGTATATGTATATGTATATATAATATAATATATATAATATATATATATATATATATATCTATATATATATATATATATATATGCGAATACCACAGGAAAATGATAGGCAGAAATCAAGCTCTTTATATGCATTATATAAATATAATGCATATATGCACATTCATATAAGCACACACACACACACATACTACACCCTACGTAACATACCAACTAAACAAACAAACGTAGAAACAGGAAAAAAAAATCTCAAACAAATAATAAAAATATGGTTCCACACAACCTCAGGACCTGACAACGCATAACGCTATACTTCGTTTAAAGGATAAACAGGTTGAACAAATTATCATCCTCGACTTCTTTCAACAACGGTTCAAATCCTTCCCACACTGGCTAACAGCGGAACGAAACGTTAGACAATGGAAAAAAATGCTCCTTTAAAACATCAACATTATTCATGGCAACATGTATACGTAAAGTGTTATACTGTCCGGTAAATACCTTTATCATACATTAAATCAACATTAACAGACAACTGTAGACGAAGAAATGGAGACGTGAACATACAAAATATGAAAAAGAGTTAAATCATCAGCTTGAATACCTGTGAACAAACAAGTACTCAAGGCAACGTATGCCAGAAATTTAAGGCCAAACAATGGATAATAATGTAACTCCAACAATGGTAAATCACGGATACAAAGTGTGGCAAAATAATTGTAAAACAATCACAATTCGTGTGGACAGCCGGAACGAAAATCTATGAGTAAAACACTAAGACGACAAACAGACACTGCAATCTACCTTACAAAACATTTACGAAGTGGGACATAGTCGCTCTCAGAATAAGTAAACAGACAAATAAATATGATTCACATAACTGGTTTTCTAGACAACAATTTGCCATGTTAAATCTACATTAAAAATTTTTTTAATAAGTAATTATTTCTCATTTAAATCCAAGATAAAGAATTCATTTTAAAAACATTATTAAAAAAACATTTAAGAGCGATGATAATTTACGTCACGAATTCTCAGCATAAAATGTTAAGGTGGTTAATCGGTATCACCTCTAGAAATAACCTGCTACGCCTTTAATTCCATATGAGAGAGAGAGAGAGAGAGAGAGAGAGAGAGAGAGAGAGAGAGAGAGAGAGAGCACTGCTTTGTTACCATCAATTTTTCTTTAAACAAATTAATCCACACTGCCACATGAAGGTTATAATATGAAGTGTTAAAAAGTAAGAATACATCTGCGGATAACAGCAATTGAGAGAGAGAGAGAGAGAGAGAGAGAGAGAGAGAGAGAGAGAGAGAGAGAGAGAAAGGTCAGCATAAAATATTCAAACACTATCCCCGCTGACATTTCTGAAACCGTATCCCCTCTTGTTGACTGGCATTTGTTCAAGACATCAAAAAACAAAGAATATCTTTCATTCGCTCATCTACGCACGGAATAACATGTACACTTACATTATGAACGTTGTAAAAAAAATAAAGGTAAAATACTAAATTAGCGTTACTGTATATCCAAACAGGGACACACTAATGATATATAAACTTCTGACGTCGCGATCGAACGTCTGTCTGTCAACTGAAAGGACTGGGTGCTACCAACTGAACCACACGTCACACACACACACACACACAATATATATATATATTATATATATTATATATATATATTATATATATATATAATATACGGATTAACGCTACAAATGTCCTTTAATATCTAATTCGCTCTACTCGTCATAGCTGTGTGGTTAAAGGCGTTTGCACTGTCCGTCTTAATTTCTTAGTTCCTAGGTTCGCGTCCGGGAGCCGGCGAAATTATCATCAACTAAAGAATTCCCCTACGCTTAAAATATATGAAAATATATGAATTCCGAGGTAGAGCGAATCAGATATTAAAGGACATTTGTAGCTAATGCTTATATATATATATATGTATATTAATATTTTATTATATATATAATTATTATATATATATATATATATATATATATGTATGTATAACGAATCACGGAAAGTTAGGAATGTGATATATATATAATAATAATAATTCTATATCATATATCTCTATATATATATATCTATATATATATATATAATATATTATATATATGTGTGTGTGTGTGTGTGTGTGTGTGTGTGTGTGTTGTGTGTGTGGTGTGTGTGTATAAGATGTTCGTGATTTCAGTATATTATCGAATACCACAGGAAATTAACAGGTAGAAAATATGTGCCATACGCTTTCACGTACGCGGACTTGCCCAACGCGCGCGCGTAAAACCATTATAAGACCAAGATAAACAGACAACCAAATGACAAGGCGCAGTCATGGCTCTATTTTAGACTAGTTCCCACCTAAAGCGGGCCAAGAACCAAACGGCCGACGAAAATCGCAACATGGACCCAAAGCATGGCCAAGGAAATGGAGACGCTCCTTGCCCAGTGTGATCACTGCGGCGTTCTCTGTATTGGAAAGGGGCCTCTGGCCGTCCAATCTGTATCACACAGCGAAAGGAGGGAGATCAGATGAATATGGATGTCAGTGCTACGGTCAAGTAGGAAATCGTCTGCAGTTTCGTAGACGCACGCACAACTATAAGCTAAAGGACGAAATACGCGACACGGGAAATAAAAAATGGCATGTAACTGAATTAGGCAATTGCGCAATACTGTGAAAACAAAATACCAAATGGTTCAGCAAATACCAATAAAAATGATCAAAACTAACGCGTGCACAACAGAATACAATCCACGAAAATGACTTCCTAATTAAGTCTGGACGTCTACTTCCAAAACATTGAACATCCCCCGTACATATTCCAGATATTCAAATAACTTTTATCCCATAATCTTCCCCTCCCCCAACAGCCCCTCCAACCCCACCACCACCACCATCATCAACCCCCAACATCCAAATCCCCTAACGCCAACAAACTTCGTCTCCTTCCCTGGTCATCACGGCGATGAATTTTCAATTCAGAATCCCCCCAAGGGCGGTCCAAGTCAATAACTATCAGTGACTGGATCTGACGATGAATCTGATGAGGCCTGGGGACGAGAGAGAGAGAGAGAGAGAGAGAGAGAGAGATAGAGAGAGAGAGAGAGAGGTTCAGGCTTACGAATGTGGATATAAATCACGGCCATCTAAGCGACTCTCTTTTGGCTTTCCTCCACTTCAATTAACTTCTGTCTCATTTCACAGACTTCGGGAGATGACGATGACAACCGGTTCTGGAAGTCTGAGGGAAAAGTGAGGGTGAAATCCCGATACGCCATAAGAACCTTTCTATTTTCTCGCGAAAAACAGCAACACAGACAAGACCGCGTTTGGATGCTATGATGATAAATACGTACATCTCTGCGAAAGGGAAAGAATGATTACGATAGTAACAGAAAGCTTTTCCATTGTAGCTGAAATTATATTATATTTCAACTTATCAATATTATAATACCCATTTACACTCTTATTTATCAATGTGTTAATTTACCAGATCGCCTCTTTTTATTTCCCATTGCACTCTGTTACTTCTTTCGTCGAGTGGAAGAGTTTAAATGAGAGCTAGACAAAATCATTAGGACACTGTGAATGCACAGTAAAACCTGCTTCTACAGATAAGCGAGCACACGATGTCTCCTCGAATGGACTAACAAGTCTTTGAGATATCCTAATCCTTGTAACTCCTTGTAATGAACACCATGTTCTTTGGAAGCTAGAATTTCAAGTCAGTGGCCCTTCGGTGGGCGGCTTGTCCATATGAATAGGGTTCATCTTTTGAATAATATTGATTAAAAATAAAATCTATGGATTGAAAAAAAAAGCAGTGATTACCACTTCTTTGAAGTTTAGGTCGCATTTATTTTACCTGAAGGCTAATACTATAATTACAAGAACTTTCGTCGTCCTCAAACCTCCGCCAAAGCTGAACAATTCACACAAAATCCCTCTTTGCCAAAAATTACATTCCAACCTCTCCCAAAATCTGCTCACTTGTTACCAGCCCTGATGCAAAATTTTGTTGAAAAATTTCGCGTAAGTTTACGTCATAAATTCTGGGGGAATAATAATAATAATAATAATAATAATAATAATAATAATAATAATAATTTCGTGCTTCTACTGACAATAATAATAATAATAGTAACAGTTACGACAACGACCTCACTTCCCTCTCCATTTCATAACCTGAGACCTAGAGAACCCTCTCAATCAATCGATCGAAAGGAACAAAAGAGACAAGATAAACAGAGGAAACTATCTCGGCAACCCATCGCTCGTCATCGTCTTCTCTCTCTCTCTCTCTCTCTCTCTCTCTCTCTCTCTCTCTCTCTCTCTCTCTCTCTCTCTCCTCTCTCTGTTGCAGAAGGACAAGGAAGAAGCCTTTGTTATTGCAGAAAGAGCGCCACGAAATAGCGCTCCCGAGGACAAAAACGATGACCGAGCTTCACACTCAATACTTGCTGACGTTTGCTGTTCGCGGAGTTCTGGATTTGATGAAACTTACATGTAAACCTCTCTCTCTCTCTCTCTCTCTCTCTCTCTCTGTGTGTGTGTGTGTGTGTGTGTACTTACGTGACCGTCTGTGTTAAAAGAAAACCATCACTGACTTAAGCCATTTTCATAAGGAAGTTAGTTAATGGTACGTTTGCGAACTGCAAGTTGATCAATGAAACCGTCATCCATCGGATGGACAGGTGATCAAAGTATCAAAATGTTAACGCATTGAAAACCCTGAACGGCTTCGGATAAAGCGGAACGTCCCACCCAAGACGAAAAACCTTTACCAAGAACCAAAATGAACCCTCTTGACTTGAACAAAATGACAAGCTTGAAAAGGATATGACAAGAAGGCCTCCAGACTTCAACCCAGATAACGGGCTGACAGACTTTCATAGCAACTCACTGACTATAAAAGAAAAGTCACTCCTGTGAATAACATACATCAGTTAATGGAACGCAGACTTCAGGCGCAGTCAGACACTGCAGACATAAGCAACGAAAGAATGTAAATATTTCGGACTTTACACAGTAATTAAGAGATTTTATGTTTTAAGCAATGCATGAACTGGAAGACATCAAATTTCAATCCATCAATTAAGGAACAGACAGATTCCACACGTCAGCTACAGCGCTCCATGAATTTACTTGCAACTCGAAGATTGCGTGATCAATTTAGAATATAAAAAGAAGTTTCTCAGTCTGTTCATCCTCCAAGTAGCGTTAACGAAAGGAGAAACAAATCTATAGTAAAATGCATCCAAATATATATACATCAAATATAGACGCGCACATATATATACATCAATCAGACCATTTTGTGATGAACTAAACAGTTACACACACACACACACACACACACACATATATATATATACGTATATATTAGATATATATAGTATATATATATATATATAGATATATATATATATATCTATATATATATATATACTTAAAAAATCAGTAGATGCACGCGACTCATTATATTAGCGAATACCACAGGAAATGATAGCAGAAATCGTCCGGAACGTTTCGCCCTTATTGAGGCATTGCTGAGGCAAAAAAAAAAAAAAAAAATAAATAAATAAAAAATAAATAAAAAAAATAAATAAATAAATAAAATTAATTTTTTAAAAAAATCGATAAAGACGAAAGCGTTCGGTACGGATCTCTGCCTATCATTTTCCCGTGGCAATCGCTTTTATATATATATATATATATTTTTATATATATATATATATATATATATATATATATATATATATATATATATATATATATGTATATATATATATATTATATATATATATAAATATATATATTATATAGTATATTATATACGTATATATATATAAGAATTTTTACACTAAGTACAATTACAAGTTTAGAGCGTGTACACGCAGCCATCTATCAGCAACAATGAAGAGCAATATCTATTCATTCTCCCCAATAAAGAAGTCTCACTACAACAGCTACGACCAAACTCCACCAGGGCACTAAAGACGCAAATACATTGAAGCAGGTACTAGGACCGTTTACTCGCCCACTCGACATCTCTGAAGGCGCCCTCTCCGCCCGGTTTCATGGGCGGTATATTGCGTATTTGCCAAAGCAATTGCAAGACTGAAAACCTTTTACAACGTCGCCCGACCATTCCAGGGGACCCGAATTTTGGAGCGAGCGAGACGAGGGCACGACCCTGTTAGGCTCCTTCTTGGGCTGAATAAGAGATGGTCTGGTGGTGCAAAGTTTTCCGGACATCTCCTCACAGAGACAGTTCTTTTCCCTTAACTATTCGTTCCTCCAAAAGATCTTTTTAGACTCTCTCTCTCTCTCATATACACACACACACACACACACAAACAAAAACATAGACTTCGCTTTCCCGAGTGTCTCTGTCTCTCCAAAAAGTCTGTCACGTTCACTCTGTTTCTCTCCTCAAAGACACCGTTTCCCCCATCTCTCCAAAAGACCTTTTATTCTCTCTCTCTCTCTAAAACAAAGATAAACTTTCTTCCTCCGTGCTTTCTGTTTGCTCAAAATTATTTTTTTCCTTCAAACGTACAAACAATCTTTTTCTCCCATATGTGTCTCCAAAAATTCTCTCTCTCTCTCTCTCTCTCTCTCTCTCTCTCTCTCTCTCTCTCTCTCTCTTCCACCCTTCCGTATAAGCATAGGAGTGGGCCCCAATAATCTCCATAAAGAAGAAGAAAAAATAGAGAAAGATAAGCAAGTCGAGCAAGTCGATGATGATGAAGATGGCCGAGGAGGAGATGCCGATGTCGAGACTCGCATTTTGAGTTGACTAGGAGGAAGCGAACAAGCATTTCCCCCCAATTTATCCTCGTGTTCTCATTCTGTTCACCGGTTTATACTTTTTCTCCGTAAACTTCTTTTTCCTTTTCAAAGTTTTTTCAGTTTTTTTTTTTTTTTTTTTTTTTTCCATCCTTTAACACCGACATCAAAACCTCCTCTTCCTTTCCGTGGATTTATTCTTTTGATCACATCTTTCTTTTCCTCTCGCATTTACCTCGATTTCAACATTCCTTGGTTTTGTCTGGTATCCACGTTTATTTTCGCGTTTTATTATCGCTGATGTTTTCCTTTTCCTATTTCCCTTTCTATGGCTTTAGTTACACTTTCGTTGCCTTCATATCCCTTTGTTTACATTAACACTTATCTGCCATATACTCTCCACAACTTGCGTTTTACGGCCACAATTATCCCCTTCAGTATTCTTCCCCATTCTCCTCTTACCGCCTACTTTTTTATTCCATTCTCTTTCAATTACATTTCCATTCCCATGACAATTCTTTCTCTTCGCCTCCCTTTCTCTCCCCGCCGTTTTATTTCTTATTTTCCCACGTCCACTGCTTTCGCATGGGGGCGTTCTATTCTCTCTCTCAGCCCCTCATTTCCCATTCCATTTTCTTATAAAAGGCCGATTCTGTTCCCATCCGTTCTCATTTTGTATCCATGCATCCTATCTCCCGGGGAAGTTCCGCTTTTTACAATGCAAGAAAAATATCTGGGGAGCGCCGCGCCAGTCTTTAGGAATTTTCCTCACCCGAGGAATTTCCTCTTAGCTGAAAATAATATCCTCGCGATGAATTACTCGGCAGAACCATTTTACTTGCAGATATTTATCAAGGCTGAAAAGTTCCCTTCACTCGGTTGAATTTCATTGCAGAACATTTATACACAAGTGAAACGTTTGTTTCGCTGCGTTATGCAGTTTTTGAACGTTTCCTCAGCTAAAACATTTTTACTCTGGTAGATTTCCAATGTGGGAAATTTTACTTGCATTCAGAATACTCTTCTTGCTGGAAATTTTCTTGACCTGAAAATATAGCGTTTAAAAAAAAATGCACTTTGGAAAATGTCCTCAGTTAATTGATATTCCAAATCTGACATTAATTCGTCTTGCAAAACAATTCCTCGTTCAAAAATTTCTTTGTCGAAAAACATCTCCCACTTTATATTATTATACCGATGAAAAATAGCCTTCAGTTGAGAATAGTTCAACAGCCGACACACACACACACACACACACACCTCCTCCCTCATCATCAGTGACAATAAAATAAAAACCTTCCCTCGAGGATTTGACTTCAGCTGGAATAGTCTCCTCATATTTCACTACTTGAGGATTTCCCCTCAGCTGCAACAATTTCCTCACTGCATAAACTGGAGCTGACCGAGTGATTTATTGCAGCTCTTTCCCTTCTATTAACATGGATGGTGTCGAGGCGACGTGAAAAATCTCGCCGTCTCCCTCTCTCTTGTCTGGCAATGTTGAGGGAACAACGACAAACAAAAGAAGTTCGGCCTCCGTATGAATGTATAAGCGTATATATATATATATATATATATATATATATATATTATATATATGTGTACCGAATCACGAAAATACGGAACGCGACGAATATAAGAATAAAAGGCAACATCCACGAGTGAAACTAGAACAATGGACTACCGCTGCGAGGCCTTTCGACTCTCGTCCTTTATTATGCAGAGTTAGTAAAGGACGAGAAGTCGAAAGGCCTCGAAGTGATACTTGATTGTTTCACTTTGCTTCGTGGATTTTGTATATATATATATATATATATATATATATATAGATATATATATATATATATATATATATACACACACACAAACGAGTGCACATAGTAAAAAGATAAAATAAACCAACACCCACATCAACCTGTCTTAAATGTGAAATTACCCTTAAGTTTGTTATTAATTTCCTTGCAAATAGGATAAACAAAACGCATTGGTAAAATGTAATGAGCGGCGGTGTGGTGGTAAATTCAAATTTGACCTCTGACCACTAGGTATGACCTTGACATCGCTCGGCACAACTGCTTCATTTGGGGAGCATCATATTCGGTGCCAAATAAGTTGTATACGTCACGAAAAACCTATAAATAAATGCATTTTCTCCGGTTCGATTATTCTTTTCCGTTGACAATAAGCCTAACCCCGTCTATTGTAACTTGTCATGAAGAGTGAACGAATGCCAATAGGACAGATATCTTAATGCCCGCTTTTAGCCCTGGCCAGAAGAGAAAATAACAGGCTAAAATAAAACTACCATAATTCCAAAATGAAATGGCGGCGTTCATGTAAGCCCTTTCGGGAGAAACAAGACAGGACCCACTTTCGGTGGAAATGCACGACGCTCCGTCAATCCATCTATCAACAGAGATCCGCTTACTGAATTCGACGTCTCCATTTCCATCCGCGTGTTTACGTCAGTGTTTATGGCATTATGGTTAGAATACATGTTAATTTTTTTCTGTTTTTTTTAAGAATATACCTATTTTAGAAAAGATTTTTTAGAATACATCCTTTTTATAGTAATACTTTTTTTTAAGAATACCTGTTTTTTAGAATAAATCCTTTTCTTTAGAATACGTCATTTTTTAAAATATTTTTTAAGAATATATATATATTTAGAATACATCTTTTTTTTAAGATATATATTTTTTTAGAATAGGTACATCTTTTTTTAGAATATATTTTTTTCTCTTTCTTTTAAGAGGCGGTTCTGTAGTCATTCCAAGTTAACCCAGTCTCTTTTTCATAATGCCAAGTCTATAGTTACAATTGTAATCTTCCTACTTTTAAGAAGCGGCGCTGTACATTAACTCCAGATTTGAACCTAACGTTTAATTAAGTCTATCTTTTTACTTACTAAACACTGACTAGTGACTACAGAAGGAGACCAACAGACCTCCACATGAAGAAACAGTCAACGGGAAAAAATGAAAACCCAGCGAAGGACCGACTGATTGATTTCATTACAACAGTCCGGCGTCGCAGCTGCCAAGGCCATCGGCGCATTCACTGAAGGATCCATTCGTGTAATAAAGGATATATCGACTCCTAGCCGGCGGCTCCTCTGACAAGAAGGACGCTTGCACCCCGAGACAACTCCCGAAGGACACACGAATGTTAAGTCTGGATTACTTCCAGTTCCAGTTCGACCAGCCAATCAAACGCCAGGCCTCGTTCTTGGCACAAAAGGGAGGAGGACGCCTGGGGGAGCTTGGCATTATTTACAGAGGGGAAGTGGCTCTCCCCTTTACCCCAGTGAAGGGGGGAAGTTCGAGAAGTATATTCTCGATCCTGGTCGTGAAACAGGATTCATAGCGGAGGATTACGAGAGATAACGAGGAAAAAGGATTTCAATTAAAAATATCATTTCACAAATCCTACTCCACTGTGACCCCCTCATCATAAGAATGGCAACGGCTTGAGAGAGAGAGAGAGAGAGAGAGAGAGAGAGAGAGAGAGAGAATGTCTAGCGTAAATACATTCTGCTCAAATCCGATCTATAAATGAAAATTGCAACGTCTGAAGAGAACTACTCGGAGAATTTCTACTCAAGCAAAAACTATTACAAGATGGGGACAACAAAGTATATCTTAGCTTAACCAGTCCACTGGGCTGATTAACATCTCTCATAAGGGGCTGGCCCGAAGGATACACAAAGTATTATTCGGAGATGGGTGGCAAACAAATCGATATATATATATATATATATATATATATATATATATATATATATATATATATATATATACACGTATATATATAAATACACACACACACCACACTACACACACACTATATATATATATATCATATATATATATATATATATATATATATATATATATATATATAGTATATATATAGATACATACTAATACATATATATATATATATATATATATATATATATATATATATATATATGTATATATATAAGCCCTTTCATGCCAGAGCCCTTTGAGGGGAAAACAAAATAGACCAGCTTTTTAAAAGACTGTTTCCCCTCATTCTTTTGCATTTCCAGATTAAACCACGTAAAAACCTCAACCCTTTCAAATTTGAAAAGGCGTCACTAGAGCAAATTTCTTACTTTCGTCCGCTTTTACTTGCTACATCTGGGCCTGTACAGTTACCCCTCCTGATGCTGAAGCCAAAATACATGCCAAAAATAAAAGAAATTACAACACAACACTGTCCGTTAACGTTAACACATAACTGCCAGCCCTATTGTACCAGGATTAAAAAGATAACAGGAAGCAAAAGGGGATTTGGGTTGTATACTTTTGAGGAAAAAAAAAAAAAAAAAAAAAGACGAGGTAGTTTTACAAGTCTCAAACAATCCGGCGGTTCTGGATATATATATATATATATATATATATATATATATGAATCCCTTTGTAATCCAAACCACAGAATTACCACTCACAAATATTCCTTTGATAAATTCCAGACAAAACCTTCCCAAACAAATGAAGAACAAAACGACGAAGCTATCCATCGGCGGCAAGTCCTAGGTCTGCCCCCCCCCCCCCCCCCCCCCCCCCCCCCCCCCCCCTTCTCCCCCAGCGTAGGCAAGGAATATATACACTCAACCTCGGCCATAAATAACCGATATCACACGGCATCTTGTTCCGAAGAAACTGGGTCACACATATCCTTCACTCCTCCTCCTCCTCCTCCCACTCCCCCCCCTACTCCTCCGCTTTTACGAAATCTCATCTCTACAGATTCCAGCGCATCGCGGCTGTTTTTGATCGCTCGCTCTCTCTTTCTACAATAAGAATCTCTTGCGAAATATATAGAATTTTGTAACCTACATTTTTTTTTATTATTTCCTTCTCGCCTCCAGTTTGAAAGAATCCGGTATGAAGCCTTATAAATGGAAAAAAAAAAATTTCTTTCTTTCACGAATCTGATCACATAAGAAAAACGTGATAATATAATTTTTTTATTAATTTCTTTCACGAATCTGATATATGGAAAGCGTGATAATATCCTCGTAATTTTTCTCCTTTAGCTACTCTACATCCCTAGATAAATGTGCAAATGATTTTTGATACTACTGGCACAATGAAGATATATGCTGAAGGTATAAATATGCTTGTGAAGTAAAGCACACGATTCAGAGTAATGCAAAATACTAACTAATTTATTAAGGAAGAAATCTAAACGGCTCCGTTTCAGGGACACACCACACACAAAAAAAAAAAAAAAAAAAAAAAAAAAAAAAAAAAAAAAAACGTTTACTTCTGGGTAATATTTAGATGAGAAATAACGCAATCACACGCTCCTCTCTTTACGCCCTCCCACCAATTTTTTCCTCTCTCAAGGATGGCAAATTTACAAAAGTTAAGAACTGATTCATATCCTACCCTGGAAATTCTCTCTTGGTATATATGAAATAAAACAGCTTTGAAGAATCTTGAGCCAGAGACAATCAACACAAATTTAAGGATATTTTCAGACGACGCAAAATCCCCGTACATGAAAATACAAACACAAAGAAAATGAAAACTAGACAAAATACGATAACCGGAAAATAAAATAACAAAAGCAACGAGTACAGACAAAACAAGAAAAGACAAATTCAACGAAGAGTATGGGAGATATAAACACAATGATAAGAAAAACTTGTTAAATACAATAAATGAGAAATAAAACTACAAAAAGGAATAAGAACAGACGAGACAGGAACAGACAAATTCAACCCACCCCCACAAACCCACCACCCCCCTAAACTTTCCTCGCACGAACAAGCAAACGTGCTAAACCCCTTTTCTTCAAAATCCTGGCAACTAGGTGGCAGATCAATATGGGCCAAAAGGAGCACCGCAACCAGGACGCGTCCTCCGAGATTTTAATCAAAGGAACCACCGGGGTGATGGGGGAGGAGGAGACGACGGGGGGGGGGGGTTGCGCCCTTGGTGTTTTGTGTGCGCGTTGGGGGGAAGGGGAGGATGGCTATATAAAAACAATACAACGGTAAGCCTACTTACTCCTTCAAGACATATCCTTAACTTTCAACGTCATTCCACATAGTCGTGGAGGACTTTTACCTCATCTACCTCCTCTGTTGATATTCTCACTGCGGTGATACTTTTAACACTAAACCTAGGGCTGCGATCTCGTACAGTCTACTGACCCAATTCACCGTTTAGGTCAACAGAGGAACAATATGGTTCAGTGACACATGCCTGCCTAGACAATTCCTCCTTTGCAGGAAAACTCTTTCTAAAGTTGTGGCGTGCTGATGCTTGTACACCACTATACCTGGTTCACTGAAGGTAAATTCTGGGGTGAGCCCTCTGCCTACGAGATGTTTGTTTGGCGGCCGCTGATTGGCTGGGAGCAGCCTACCTCCCGGTACCACCCAATCAGCTGTCGCCAAACAAAAGTCTGGTAAGCATTTGGCTCATCCAAGAATCTACCTTAAGTGAACCAGCTATAGGACACGAGAGAGAGAGAGAGAGAGAGCCAAAACCTGTGGTTCAAGCAAAATCTTAAATATATATATATATATATATATATATATATTAATATATATATATTAATATATCTATAGATAAATTATATATAACTAAGACCATAAACTTTCCTCCAATTGTTAGAAGCAGGGTAAAAGGTCTCCATGACTTCGGAGACCTCATTTCAAAAGCTTTCAGAAAAAAAAAATACCGAACACTAATTCAGCCTCTTCTTGGAA
>NC_061088.1:19408007-19430507 GCF_015104395.2 Macrobrachium nipponense | reverse complement strand
TCGCGGCCAACTATGTGGCAGGCCAAGACCATACCGATCACGCCACTGAGGCCCTGTCATTTTTCCTATGAGCTTTTGGAACCCTCCCTTCATACTTTCCAGATGACTGTACCGTTGTAGCGTATTATCCTTCAAGGAAGCCTGCGTCACTTTCTCTAGAGAGCGATGGCAACCTTCGCCGGGCCTATATCACCTTTAAGAAGGCTATATCATCTTCTCTTAATCACTCCACCATATATCTCTTACATCAATGTCTAAAGAATACCTTGGAACACATTACCCTTCCTGGAATAAATCATTCTTATTGTAAAGATACTTTTCCATGTTGCTATGTCACCCTTCACTAATTATTATATCATCCTTTATGGTACACTTTATCAACCTTAGAATGTTTGTTACCACCTTTCCAGGGCTGATAATTGTACCCTTTAACTAGACTTGACACCTTTTGCTGACAATTGTACCATCTTTTCTGGAGACCTGTATCATCCTTTTGAGAACCCATATCACATATACAAATGGCTATATTATTCTTTATACACAATCATTCCTAAGGGGCTATAGAATCCTTTCGAGACACCAATACCAAGCTCCCGGATCAGTATATTATCCATACAGTCTTTTCCACAGAAGACGGGTAGGATACTGTATGAAAAAAAGAAAGAAAAAAAAATCACCGAAAGCCGAATCGACCGTCATTCGTCCCGACGGATGCATGAATGTATTACGCCATTTGTAGTAAGGAAAAGGTCCAGTTCCAACATAAACACGCGCGCACACAGACAAACTAAGTACCTAGTTAATTTTCTTCATTCATAGACAGATGTATTCCCTGAACAATTCACCATAAAGTAGGCCACGGTCATGATGTGTTTAAATGCAATAGAGAGAGAGAGAGAGAGAGAGAGAGAGAGAGAGAGAGAGAGAGAGAGAGAGAGAGCAGGTTAACGGAGATAGTATATACAGCTTTAAGCAACAAACCAGGTACTCATCTCAGCCTCAAAGGGGTTGCCATGGCGACCGCCCACGCACACGTACCTGTACGAAGAAGGGAGTAAGAGAGATGGGTTAATCTACCGCCATTATCACCAGCATCTTCATTTATTCCAATAAATATGTAGTAAATGAAATATATCAAACTGTAATTACAACAAAGCACTAAATTCACAGGTAATGCATCGGGGTTCGGGTAAATTAATGAGCCTTAGTAATGGCTATTAAGCAGATAAATCTATCGTAAAATTATCTTCTATCCCAAATTAGTAAGTCATTTCGCTTTATTTCACTAGAACTCGTGAATATATAAGGAATGTCAATGCGTATTCATGTGAAAGGGTCGTCTACCAGCGAAGGATGAAGAAAAAGATGTATCACCATCACCAAACGCAGTCTTCTCCATATACACACTGCGGAAGTGTGTGGAACACACACACACACACACACACACACACACACACACACACACCACACAATATATATATATATAATATATATATATATATATATATATATATATATATATATATATATATATATATATATATAATCTAGTAAGACATGATAGTTTCATTCCTTCCATCTGTACCTGATGAAGATGATATAGAATACTGTATTATGTCCTCGAAAGCTAGTGAATTGCTAAACTGCACTTTGTATACTGAAATATCTGGAAGCTAACCCATCCCGTCTTGTTGAAGCCTAACACGAACAGTTTTGTATGTGTACATATAAAAATTAAAATAAATATATACGTAATATATATATATATATATATATATATATATATATATATATATATACACACATAACTAACAATAGACCGTCCAGGTCGACCACCCTTTTATTTTCAGTCCACCCCACGCAATTGGCACCGGCGTCAATATGTACATCAATTAAGTCTGAAAGGAAGTCAAGTGTTGTTCGGCCATTACGACAAGTGAACCAACGCTTGTCCCCTTCGTTCATTTCCCCTAAATGACAATGAACAAAATCAAGGGCCCTCGGAACAAAGAGATCAGCCGGGGGGAGAAAATTTTTGTTCCATAAAAAAAAATAATAAAATAAAATATAAAGGGTGAGATGGAGTGAGCAAAAAAGGGATACATGAAAAATGGCTGTGCAAACCAGTCCCTCCGAGTTATTTGATTTCCCAAATTGGACAGACACTGCAGCTGTATTAGCTAAGCACTCCGACATAACCGCGGCCCCCCATTTCGCTTTTTCTGGCAAGAGCCTGTGAAGGACTTGCCCTAACCCCTTCGGCTTAATAACTCGACGGATAAAAACCGGCCTTTTTTTTTTATAACTTTGCGAAGGTCATCAGGTCAGGACGCGACCTGCATACAAGTGTCATAAAATTCTACGGCAGCGTTTACACTCTCTCTCTCTCTCTCTCTTCCTCCTCTCTCTCTCTCTTCTCTCTCTCTCTCTCTCTCTCTCTGTATATATATATATATATATATATATATATATATATATATATATATGTACATTATATATATACATATATAAGTACATACACATACACAGACAACTTATATAATTAAAATATATATATATCTATATATATATATATATATATATCTATATATAGGCAGATAGATAGATAGATAGATAGGTAGGATAGGACAGAATGGCTATTTACCTTCATGTTCAACAAGCCGCGTGAGTACACTAAATTTACGATACACATATTACACATAAATACCAGTTAGTTACAAAACTCTCCGTCTATCTATCTATACCCGTGCCATTTACATATCATAACCATCAGTTATAACAGCCCATCACCTCATTCGCCAAATCCCTCAAAAATCCAAACAAGACAAATGAGAGAAGCTGCTCATCGTATGCAATGCAACATTCCCCATCGCAGAGCGAAGGTCAGCACATCCCCTTTACGCTCCGCGTTAGGTCACTGCATGTGTTGTTACACTGTGTTATTTACATCTTCTCAGTGCGGGAGATGTTCTCTAAGCAAGAGCCAGTGCTGGCGAGGTGACAGCCTAACTCGCCTAGTGCAAAAGGGTATCTCTTTGGGCAAATATGGATTCTCTCTTCGTTTTCTATGATAAGAAAATATTTACAAATATGAATCGAATGAATTCCAATCTATCTATCTATCTATCTATCTATCTATCTATCTATCTATCTATCTATCTATCTATCTATCTAATCTATCTATCTATCTATCTATTATCTCTATCTATCTATCTATCTATCTATCTACTATCTATCTATCTATCTATCTATCTATCTATCTATCTATCTATCTATCTATCTATCTATCTATCTATCTATATATATATATACACACCTGGTCTTCCCCCTTAGGTAATTATTAAATTTTTCTAATATGTTTCTTCAATCATAAACATATCAGGTGTTATAAATCACCAAAAATAGACAGGTAACATCCTTTTGTCATCAGACAATAAACGTATAATGCAAATAAGCCACAAAACGAAAATACAAACAGATAACTGCAACAAGAAAGTACGACCAAAACAGATACACAATAAAGAACACCCTATCTAAAGTGCGGCGCCATCCAACAAAAAATGATGAAAATGATAAAAAAAAAGGTACTTCGACAATCACACAATGAATGTGGCCCAAACAAACACGAATTCGTCACAGGCGCTGATCAATATGGATTTAAAATTCCCGGCCACAGCTTGAGACGACGAAGCGAATGTCAACTGCTCATTACCGAAGGTTCATATGTATGTGTGGCTCACTGTATTCTGGTGTAACAGTCATAAATACGAGTAACGGAACATTTTCCATGCAACGGAACACTCCGTCTTCATAACGGGACCTTTTCCTTTCCATGGCGCCTCCTCCACCTTATATACATTCTCTTATCATCAGTTATTATCCCATATGATAGAACTTTTTCTTCTATTCAGTCCTTATTCGCTAAAATGGGAACTTCTCTTTGCATCAGATTTTCCCCTTATCACTGATTTTCCCTTTATCAGATTATATTCCGTTACCAGAACCTCTTTTTTTTTTTTTTTTCCTATGTTGGAATTTTTTCATTATGCTAGACTTTCATTGTAATAATGGACTACAAGAACCTGTTTCATATAACTGAACCTTTTTCTTTAAACGAAACTGATTTCTTTTCGTAAAGAACCCTACCTCTACAACGAACCTTTTCCAAATATCTTATCGTTTTTCAAAAGAAGCGTTTTTCCCCCCTCCGAAACCATATACTTTTTCTTCACATTGAAACAATGATTACTTTTTTATACAGGACATTATCCTTATACCTCCGACCACACTGATAAATTACGATCACTAAAAATATAGGAATTAGATAAATCCACATTACGATGACAAATTCCTATTTCCACAGTTGCAAGTGAGAGGATTGTATGTCATGACGAAAAAGCATATGGAACAAAAGAACAAAACATTGCGACGGCAATTGTTACACTGCTCACATGATACAGATCAGCACGAGAGAGAGAGAGAGAGAGAGGAGAGAGAGAGAAGAGAGAGAGAGGCGCAAAACTAAAAATGATGATGAAAATTCGAAAAACCAAGGAGAGAGACACAGCACCCAACCCGAGGCCTGAAATTATCCAAATTTTCTGGAGCATCCATGCGTTAACAAGAGACGGGAGGGAGGGGGGGGTCCCTCGACCCTACCGGGCGACCACAGTACCATCGCCGACAGATAAAAACGTAAATCTGCGAAGGATATATGGTATTAGAGGCGATTCCGGAATATGGGAGCATCCAAGTCGTTCGATGCAGCAATAAAATAAAATGAAGGTGTAAGAGACGAGGGGCGGTGAAGTAGGGGAATCCAAAATAGGAGAATGAACGCGTTAAGGAACAAAAAACTGACGTAAGAATATTTAAACTCACAATTCAATGTTTAACAAAATCTCTGGTAACTTTTATCGAAATCAATAATGTTCGTCAGCATTACCCAGGAATGGAATTTTGATGGCATAGAAGCGCTCTCTCTCTCTCTCTCTCTCTCTCTCTCTCTCTCTACATAACCTGACTAAATACTAAATATCTAATAATATCTAATTGCCTAATAAGGTCGGCCGCGACCTGAATTTTTGGTTAGGCACCCATATCGTCCCTCCTCGCCCGTTTCGGGAATCGAACGCTGGTCATCACGTTGTGAGCTGAGCGAGCTAACCTAAACAACGAAGCGAGACCTCATCAGGGAAGACGACCATATCCGAAGGAAGGCACAAGAGGAGGAAGAGCGAACCGAAGTGACAAAACGTACTACAGCCCTTCTGATGGAAGGTGGTCAACGACCTCCAGCAGAATATGACACTGGGAGATGACGTCGTTTGTCCCAGGCTGTGATGGGTACCGTAGGTGTCGGCTGTGTCATTAACGTTACTTCGCGGGAAGCTGCCGCAATTAAAGGTTTAATGTTTTCAAAACGCTCTTTAGGAAAGTTTTATTATATATATATATATATATATATATATATATATATATATATATATATATAATATATGATATTTCTACTGAAGTCTGTAGCACTATTAGCACGGACTTTATATTTAGTCTAAATTAATCTATACTTCCTTTACTCTTCAGGCAAGCTTCTCAGAAATAATGACAAAGCATATATACTATATATATATATATATATATCTATATATATATATATATAATATATATATATATATATATATTATATATATATATATATATATATATATATATATATATATATATATATATATATATATATATAATATATTATACTAGTTATATATATATATATATATATAATATATATATATATATTATTAAAATTAACATTAATTATATATATATATCATTATATATATATATATACTATAAGAAATATATATATATATATATGTATATAGTGTATATATATGTGCGTATAGACGGTAATGGAAAATCAACAATAAGAATGGTCGCAGAGCAGCGATCACAAACGTAATGTCTGGATGCTTTAATAACCAACAAACGGTCAAATATCCAAGGCGAGATCAGTAATCAGGGGTATTTTCGAAGCGAAAAGAACGAAGCGTAGGAATGTATATAAGAGCATTTTTGCCCCCCCCGTGATGCACCATGACTGGGAATGGCCTTATACTGTCCTTGGGGTTAATGAAGAATGTGTAGGTATTATACGTTAAAATAACTTTTTCATTAGAAAAACACCGTTTACAGCATAGTATATGCTCTTAAAATGAAAAATTCTTCTTAACCTTTCCCAAACATCAGCCTTTTCTCTCTCTCTCTCTCTCTCTCTCTCTCTCTCTCTCTCTCTCTCTCTCTCTCTCTCTCTCTCTCTATATATATATATATATATATATATATATATATGTATGTATGTATATATATGTATATGTATATGTATATGTATATATATATATATATATATATGTCAGTGAAGGAGTTAACAATAATACCTGTAAGCGCAAATAAGGAGCAAATGTTTTAATTTTCACATCTGATACAGTCATTCATAAACTTGCCACAGTTTCCGTTCCTGACTGTATTTTCCACGATAGAAATGTTGTGCAACGTGCGTTCATTCTCAAATTAGCGGTTATAGAAAGGCAGAAGAAACTGCCGTCATGCAGTTTCCTGGAGCCATTTCCAAATAAGAGAAATGGCTTACTGATGAAGTGCTTTTTTTCCTCCGAAAAACTGTTTCTCATACATTTACCTATCGTACTCCACGAGAAAATGTCATTTGTACATCACAACAACAAAAAAATAATAAAGAAAAAAACCACGAACTATCAGACTAAAATAAAAGAAAAAATTATCAAGCAAATAATCCTAAACAATGCCGCAAAAAAACACACACAAACACACTAAATAAAAGAAGAAAGCTTAAGTAAATCAAACAAAACCTGAAATTCCTTTCCTGCTGAACTGATATCGACCACACTCAAGAAGGGAAGAAGGTATCAATTAATTACCTTGGGAAAGGTCACGTGATTTCCTGTAAGCACAGCAACTTCCCCAAGACATGCAACCTACGCACGCCTGTCATCACAGGTCCGGTGGTGACGGATAAGAAGTTGTTGTTGCTCTGGAGGTTGTGGTTGTATTATTGCTATTGTTGTTATTTGCTCTGGTGAACTCTGCAGACGAAGAATGAGTTCTGGCCCGAATATGTCGGTCACAGTTATGGGCCTGGACTTTCATAGGGACACTAGACATTGATAGACGCAATTTGTCCTTCCATTTATCAACTATAAAACAACCAAGAGAGCGAAACCATCCACAATGCCAAAGCTAAAAGGAACTCGGGGTTTTATCCACTATCATCCGGTTAAATGTAGAGATCCACGCGAATTCTTTCAGGCTGAGACAAAAACTAATACTAGACTTAGTTCTCGATAGCAAACGTTATCTCGGAATATTAAATCTGCGGTCCGACCACGCAAGGATTAATAAAGTGTCATAAGGTTAGAACGACTGGCTAGTGAATATATCTTGGGTGCGAATTCCTTTTAAAATCTAGAGCTTTCACTACCTACGGAAAATTGTACATATAAATGATCTCCACTACAAGAACCACAGAAGAGAGAATCTTTCATCGTGACCTAATGGGTTTGAATACTTCACATGGACACTGGTTATATATGTCCTATATCAATTGGTTTTCTGTGTAAGCATTTATTCTTCCCTGTAAAGGCCAGTGGACGGGGAATCTTAAATCTCTTTATCTAGACCAAACCTGAAGGAAACACGAAGATCGGAGGAAAGAGACGGCGGCCTGGAAAGGAATGACAAACACAGAACACGGAGCGAGGGACAGAATTCACAAGCGAGGCAGCGAAGGGGAAAAACAAATCGTTCGAACACCACAAACAATAATGACGAAAATAAACTTGATATAATTTTTTGTTTGAAACAATACATTCCTTGCAATAAGAAACGTTGCGTCTTTTCGTTGGGCGCTATGAAAACCCACGACGTTTTACGACTGCAGATAAGAAATTTTCGACAAATTCTGGATGCATGCCAAGCAGTTTTTTTTTTCTTTTCTTTTTTTCCCAGCTTTTGGTTGTGCGCTACGAATTTCATGGAAACTTCTAGTTTTGTGGAAGGCTGCCACAGATCCCATCTGGCATTTATCCATTTTTAAATAATGGAGAAGAAATATTTTGAAAAAGACTAATTATAAGCCAGTAGTTTTAAGAAAAAAATCACCAACAAACTAAGGTATAAATATACGCACAGACGTGAAACAACAGATGAAAATATTGGCTAAAACGAAACAGAGCATGGAAGGAAGTTGCATGGAACGTCAATACTTATTATAAGAGAGAACCAACCAAACCATTATCCAAATTAATGCTTTTAGTGTTCCAAGGTGTTAAACTCGATTAAGTAATTCAACATTGATCTAAAAATATTCCACTTCAGATTTGACGGAATTATCGATGATTGCAATGGCGTTAACATACCACATTATTATGGGAGTCGAGCAGGCACAAGAAACCTATGCGGAAACTTGTGATGTGTAAATAATTATTATTACTATTTATACATTAATTTGATAATAATAATAATAATAATAATAATAATAATAATAATAATAATATAATAGTATTATTATTATTATTATCATTATTATTTTTAGCATCAAATTCTAAATCTAGGAATACCAATTCCTTCTTATTATCGTTAACACAATTAGCCGCTAACATTTAAACGAGATGGTAGATACAATTTTTCTGTAAATAAAATATCAAGAAAGACTTTGAAAGCCGCGGTCACCACAAAAAAAAAGGGCTTCTTCCATATGGACAGCATAGAGACCAAAATGAGTTTCCCTGTAGAACTTTCCTTAATTCAATTAACTTGGTTTCAATCTCACTTAAACTCGAATACGGAGTCATTCTCAAAGCCAAGTGTTTTGGTAAAGTTAGATATCAAAAGAAAATTTCTGTGAATAGATTATGTAAAGCATATATTCACATTGCAGAGAATCAATCCAAACGCACACGTGGCTATTCAGAAGCCTTATCAAGCAAGGAGAGAGAGAGAGAGACGAGAGGAGGAGAGACGAGAGAGCACAGTTGAGGATGAGAGCGGTAGATTGAGAGTGTTGGAGAGAGGGAGATGAATAGAGAGTCGATCGATGATCTTCAAATTGTTGGTAGAGGAGAAAAGAGGGAGATGAGAGGGCGTGTCACTTACCGGTTCTGGTGGAGGAGCGGAGAGTTTGAAGCAAGGAGAGAGAGAGAGAGAGAGAGAGAGAGAGAGAGAGAGAGAGAGAGAGAGAAATTTAATCCACGCCTTGCAAATATCTGATAATCCGAAGATCCTTCAGCATAAGTTGCTTTTTATCTTTTGTTTACGGCATCCATTACCGCATGAACGGCGAGTGGAAAAATGGCGACCGGTATGGTGCTACAGCATATGCAGAACGATCACCCTAGAAATACCGGTCTGTCTATTCAGTATGACGTGGCATCATCCTCAAACGTCCGCTTCAATTGGGTGAGAGGAACGTTAGCTAGCAATTAAAATGACACTACACGTCACTTCGAGACTATTACATCGTCATTCATCCTGTCATCCGTTACTTTCATGACTTACAGGTAACGTGGGAGATTATATATATATATATATATATATATATATATATATATATATATATATATATAATATATATATATATATACAAAGACAGAGAGACAGAGACAGAGATCAGGTCGTCTTGAAATATGCCAAGGAACCATTGTGGTATGTGATGAGTATATAATATAAACATATATATATTCGTATATACACATACACACAATAAAAGGGCATGCCTAAGAGCAACACAAGGAAATCATTGTTTGCTTGTTTGCATGGTGTTTTTACGTTGCATGGAACCAGTGGTTATTCAGCAACGGGACCAACGGCTTTACGTGACTTCCGAACCACGTCGAGAGTTAACTTCTATTCCAAGAAATACACATCTCAACACCTCAACGAAATGCCCGAGAATCGAAACTCGCGGCCACCGAGGTGGCAGGCCAAGACCATACCGATCACGCCAGTGAAGCGTTCCGAAATCACTGTTATATAAAATGTCCAAAGAGACAGCGATTCGTCGGGAAGAGTTCCAACCTTCGTATGAATACACAAGGTACCGTTACGTATGACCTGCTATGACGGCCAAGGAGTGCATCTTGGACCCGAAGACCATTCCGAGCCTTCCCCTTTCACATCCCCCTGGATCACAGCCGAGACACAATGACAGTAGGTGGAAAAAAAGGCGACCCCAAGATGAGTATATCGCCGACGAAAAGGTATTGGTGGTAGTAGCCAATGTGAACGAGAGAGACGACGAAGGAAAGCTTTGCACGGCGAAGGAGAGAAATAAAACAAAGAAAAGGCGGTAGAACATTGCATATAAAGAGATGAATTGCTATATTTGCAGATAATGATCGTGGCAATTACGTACGGAGGTGCTCGTTTTTTTTATGAACAATAATTAAGGAACAGTTGATCTAATAGCTAGTTTCCGTTTCCATAACTAGGTTATAAGAGATGATGATATGAACAACAAACAACTGCATTGAAGTAAAAATATTTTTTTTAATGAAATAAGGATAAAGGAAAGGGCATGACAGCACAATGACTACAATAAGAGCAAAGACCACCCTCCCTTTTACTTTCTGCAATTTGCGTCATAAATGAAAATTTCCCTGGGATCGATCCTCAGAAAGGCGAAAACTCTTAGTCACAAACTTACACATCTCATTGGGTTTCTGTTCACCTAAGCAGGGAACGATGCACCTGCTGGTTGATCGACCGTGGTGGATGGTTAAGTATATCTTAGTTTAAACCAGAACATTGGGCTGATCAAGAGCACTTCCTAGGGCTGGCCCGAAGGATTAGATATTTTTACGTGGCTGAGAACCAACTGATTACCTAGCAACGGGACCTACAGATTATTGTGGGATCCGAACTACATTATATCGAGAAATGAATTTCTAATCACAAGAAATAAATTCCTCCGATTCCACGTTGGCAGAGTGGGGAGTTGAACTCAAGACTACCGAATTGGTAGGAGAGCACGCAAGCCACTCGTCCAACGAGGAATAAGTGGTGGACGGTAGTAAGTGAGAAGGGCATACGGGGTCAGTGCCCTCATACCAAATGATTTCCTGAGAACCAGGGGCCAACGACTTCTGGAGGCACGAATATCAAGGGACAAATGTCTCAGACTGTCGAATTCCCTTTGCCTTGGAAATAACTTACATATAAAGGCAATTATGAATGACAAGTGCAATCTGGCTTACCCAAGATTAGAACCTATACCTTTAGGATAACATACAGATGGTACACAGTAGACGTATTCATTAGGCTATGAAGAGATATAAACTGATAGTCGAATAGATAAGTCTTTGTCTCTTTTGATATATATATATATAATATATATATATATATATATATATATATATATGTATATATATATGTATAACTGAATCACGAAAAGTTAGGAACGTGATAAATCCATAAATATGTCAGTATTTATGTCAGTATCTGCTCAGTAAAGGACTTTTAAAGTCGAAAGATCTTGCGACTCCTTCGTTTATTTTTCCTTCGTGGCATTTATCTTTTTTATATATATATATATATATATATATATATATATTATATATATATATATATATATATATACACATATATATATATATAGTATATTATATATAAATATATACAAGTTTGAATTTAAATCACGAAGAAATAAAAAAAAACGTGATGATTATACGAACTAAGTTATAGCCACGAAGGAAAATTTACTTGGTAATAAGACGAAAGTACTTGGAATCTCGTGTTTCAATTTTCCATCGTGACTGTAACTTCGTGTGTATATACATGTATGTATATCTATACATACTATATACATATGTACAATACGTACATACATGCCTATTTCTGCCTCCTATACCACCACCCTCTAACAGAGTAAAAAGCAAAGTTCCAAGCACAAAGCGGTCTTTAACGAAATAGCTACTCTAACTTGGGCACTGGCCATGAATACAGATCCCCATTTTCTAACGTAAAACTTCCAAAGGGAGAGTCTTAGAGAGGCCACTCGTGCCTGAGGTCAACGGGGTACTTCACCACGTTTTAATTAATGTTGTTACGTAACTTTTCAAAAGCGTAACAAAGGGGAAAAATTAAAACATACTCTGCAGCCGAGTTGGTAACGTTTTGTGCTTTTAAAGCAAAACTATAAAATTGTGTGATATCGCAAGTCCGTAACACTTGAGATTTGTTATGAAGCAAAAATAAATGTACAACGGGTACCGTAAATCCAGGACTCTCTTATAATGCGTAAGTCATAACAGTCTACGTGCATAACGGGTCCAAACTATAAATATAAGCAGTATCCGAGCTTGTGTCTAAATCGTAAATATGCTTAGAATACATCGTAACATTGTTCGTGAAACTTAATGTGTTACAAGTAATTATATCAATGTTCGTGGTTAACTACACTGCAACGTTTTAGGTGTGAATCAACAAAAAACGTACAGGGTATCCCAATTTGTGTAGGTACAAGTTAAAATATTAGAATATAAACATCACTCTTAATGTTTCCAGCTGTGTAATGCGATAAAAATTAAAACATAAGCGGTACAAAATTAAAATTTATTCTGTTAAAGATAAAAAGATCCTAACCGATTTTATGAATGTTGTCAAACTGGAAATCATCTTATAATTAATATTTCCGGGTTTCTTACGTTGACAGAGCTTGATTTGCACGTCTCTGTCCCTTCATCATAAAAATGTATATTTGCAATTCATAAAGTCTTTCTTACGGTGTAATGTATAAAATGAAAATCATCAAGACCACAACTATTTTTTTTTTTTTTCTCTTTTGTCCACGACCTTTTATGCAGAATCAAGAGAGTTTTGATAACGTCTTAATGCAGTAATTACTGAAGAGACATTAAAATTAATTAAACGAACGGGATTTAGGGAAGCAAATTTGAGAGAGGAGAGAGAAGAGGAGGAGAAGAGGAGAGATAGAGACGAGAGAGAGAGAGAGAGAGAGAGAGAGAGAGAGAGAGAGAGAGAGAGAGAGAGAGATCCGTATTGCTGCAAGCTGGATCGTTAGAGAACTTCGAAAAACACACCAATCCTGCAATAATTTATACTCGAATTACGCTGTCGATATTATATAAGTGTAAAAGATACACTTCTATACAAATGTGAAAACATAAAAACACAAGAGCAAATGAGGCTTCTCCTAAACGTCACAGAATTAACCAAAACCGCCAAATGGGCCTTCGGCTCAATTTTGGTTGCAACCACAGGCGATGTCTGCGTTTGGGGTAATTCTAATAAGAATATTCACAGCTGTTGTTTAGCTGTGCATCCATGGTTTGCCGAGGTTCCTTCTGACAAACAAACATTTGTTTACTCTCATATGAAAGTGGTCTCATATGGCAGGACATTACGGCAACGCATGGCTGAATTTCTCTAAAAGTAAACGAAAGTAGAGAATAGAGGAGAGGAGAGAGAAAAGACGAGAGAGAGAGAGAGAGAGAGAGAGAGAGAGATGGAGAGGAGGAGAGGAGAGAGAGAGGGGGGGGGGATAATGCTCCACCCAATAAAATTTCAAGAAACAAACCTCAAAAAGAACGATAATAGACTATACAAATTTTACCAAAACCTTAAAAAAATAAGTAAATCTTTCGCTAATTCCCAGGAAATTTTAAGACCTAAAATTGGAGGAAAAATACTTCAACGATTCTCAGAACTTTCAGAGACAAACATGGACCACGTAAAAATAAAAAATAAAAATAATAATATGAATCTCAGACGATTCTCAGAAATTTTGAGAGAGAGAGAGAGAGAAAAGCACTACACTACCTTCGGGGGTATAGTTGACCTTTGAAAAGGGGCTGCTTCCGCACCAGGGCACGAAAAGAATGAAGGCATACCAGCCTGTATACAATGGGGTGGATTTGACTTCTGAGCCAACAGTTAGTCAAATTGGACCATTGTTGCTGCCGGGGAGGAAATAATCAGCAGCGTTTTCAAAACCACAATATACTTCCATAATATAACTGTTGGTATGCAGGGAAATATTTCCACCTTTGTTATTTTTCCTCTCTCTCTCTCTCTCTCTCTCTCTCTCTCTCTCTCTCTCTCTCTCTCTCTCTCTCTCTCTCTGTGTTTTTCATACTAGTATTCCGTTCCCTTGGACATTTCTTTCAAAGCTGACGGGATATTAGGTCTGCTCTATATCAGTGTTTGCGGATATATAATGATAATAATAATAATAATAATAATAATAATAATAATTAGAAACTGATGAATAATCTTAGTTACTGAGAGTTATATATATTATATCTATATATATATATATATATATATATATATATATATATATATAATACGTATATAATATATATATATATATAATATATATATAGGATCAGCAGTATATAATATATTATATATATATATATTTATATAATCAGGGGTATATATATCAGAATTACTATCAGCTGACGACACCTTTCAATCGAAGTGGTAAACAATGATGCAACCTACAATGCAAACAAAAAAAGAAATAATATGCAATTTGCATCAACAAAGCCAAATTATGAGCCGACCAAAATTGCTAACACTGGCTTCTACCCGATTTTCTCATAACCAGTACGGATGGGGGGAAATGGGCACTATCTCTCCAGTAATAAACAGAACGGGGAGGAAAAAAGAGATTGAGAGACAAAGAGAGAGATTTTCTTTCCTCTTACATTCAGGAAGTAAGGTAAGTGACTTTCTCTACTGCTGTTCCGAGCAATTTTCTCCGTTATCCGCTCTACCCCAAATTACTAAATGAAGGTGCGTGAATTGGGTACCTACGAGTGCTTACTTCATATTCAAAAAGAAACGGATTAATCATGAAAATATCACTGACGGTAAGATTGAAAATCTCTCTCTCTCTCTCTCTCTAGAATATTCAATAAACACAGATAAGATATCATGACAGACAGTGAAGCACAATACCTATTTCTCTAGTCTCTCGCTCTCTACGCTCTCTCTCACTGCAACACCTCCACATCCTCTCTCTCTTCTCTCCTACCTCTAGTAGATATGCAATAAACCACGAATGTTATATGAAAGACATGACAGACCCATATACTCATTCTCTCTCTCTCTCTCTCTCTCTCTCTCTCTCTCTCTCTCAAGAATATTTAATAAATCACTATGTTATATGAAGACCATAATATATCCTAGTCTAGCAATTTCTCTCCCACTTTCAAGAATATTAACTAAATCACCAAGTTATACGAAGACCATATACTCGAGAAATCTCTCTCTCTATAAGTTAATTTAAAAAGTTTGAAGAAAAGCATGTGTTCTCTCACAATATGCAGTAAAAATAAAGAGCCACAAAATTGCAAATAAATATTCCTTAAGAAAACCAATATCACTACAATAACCTCAAATTAAAATCTTACAAAAAAGAGACTTGAAAACTCCTCCACAGCCATCTCTTCAAAAGGAAAATTTCTTCCCAGGTTTTTTTGGGGGGGACTTTAACGGAGCAGGTTTGGTCCCAAAAGCCTATTACAAACATGTGTATACTGCAAAAAGGCACGGTGAAAGTAAACCGTAATTAGTTTCTTACTACCTGACAACTCGAGTAACAAAACCAAACCAAGGGAGTGATTATTATTATTAATATTATAAAACACACACACACAGACACAGACACACACAACAACACACACATACTATATATATCTATATATATATATATATATATCTATATATATATATATATATATAAATATATATATATATATATCGAGCTACAATGTCCTTTAATATCTAATTCACTCTACCTCGGAATTAATATATTTTCATATATGCTTAACCGAAGGGGAATTTTTTTCTCGATAATAGATTTGCCTGGACCAGGGCGCGAACCTATGGATCCTTTCAAACCCAGGAACGTCAGTGAAGCTTTATCTACTACACCTCTCGCGGTGGTGTAGTAGATCAAGCTTCACTGACGTTCCTGGGTTTTGAAAGGATCCATAGGTTGCGCGCCCTGGTCCAGGCAAATCTATTATCGAGAAAAAAATTCCCCTTCGGTTAAGCATATATGAAAATATATTAATTCCGAGGTAGAGTGAATTAGATATTAAAGGACATTGTAGCTCGATATATGTATATGAATCACGGAAATGTGATATGACTTTTATATATATATATATATATATATATATATATATATATATATATATATATATATATATATATATATATATATATATATATATATATATATATATATATATATATTTTACTACTTAATATCTCTGAGGTACAGAAAGGGCGGAACCGACATCTGAACCACTTCTGCACATTAATATTTATATCCAATATTTTCAAGAATTATCACCAAATGTTAAGGAAATTTAAATATCATACACGACAATATAACATGCCTCTCTCTCTCTCTCTCTCTCTCTCTCTCTCTCTCTCCTCTCTCTCTCTCTCTCTCTATATATATATATATATATATATATTATATTATATACATATATTATATTATATATATATAATATATATATACTATATATATATATATATATATATATATCTATATATATGGTCTAGTAAGCAGGCAATCTTTGAAAGGAAAAACGTATCTGATTTCAACATTTCCACCACAACTGACTCTACCCACACAAGTTTACAAAAAAACAAAGTGGAAAGTTCACATTTACTGAAGTAGTCGTCAGGAAGTTAATATTATAAAATTCTAAAATTGTTCATTCGAAGCAGCAGCAGAAAATTAACAATATAGTCTTCAATTTCTCATGTACAACGGAATTTAAATTTCTCAAGGGTCTGTGCATAAATGTCCAAAATGACCTATTACTGAATACAGGGTAATACTGAAAACTTGATAACCTTCTTCGTGTTGAAACTGTAGCAAAAAAAAAAAAGAAGATTAAATGCCATACGGAGGACTGACTGTACACACGCTACTTCACAATTTATAACGACAATTTATAGCAAGTTTCCATTATCGAAATAGGACTACGAAGACGCATTTCATGACTCAACCACAGCGGCTTCTAAAACCTTTTTACAACCCAGTTCTGAAGACTTTCACGACCCGGCTACAGCAAGCTTTAAAAGCTTTCAGGGCTTAGTTATAGCGGTGCCTGAAGTCTTTCAGGATCCAATGGCACTGGGTTCGAGGGTGGGAGAGAGAATATAAGATTTAGGCCAAAAGCCAAGCGCTGGAACCTGTGAGGCCCTCCAGGGCTAAATGAAAGGAAATTTGAGGGTAAACGCGGTCTTGAAGGTGTCATAGGAGTAAAGAATGTTAAGTATACCTCAGTTTTACCAGACCACTAAGCTGATTAACAGCTCGAAGGATTAGATATTTTTTTACGTGGCTAGGAACCAATTGGTTTCGTAGCAACGGGAACTACAGCTTATTGTGGGCACGGTGTAGGTATATATATACCTAGACCGTGATTGTGGGATCCGAACCACATTATATCGAGAAATGAATTTCTACCAGAAATAAAGCCTCTGATTCCGCTTTGGCAGAGAGGATAATCGAACTTCGGACCACCAGACTGTGGTGGTTATCGAGCACGAAAACCACTCGTCCAATGAGGAACTGTAATATGAGAAGAATCTTACAGTTGCACTAAGAAATAATCGTTAGGAGAGGGCGGAATGTATGATGGAAGAGAGAGAATATGCGCGGAGGTACGCAGTAGAAGGAATGAAAGGACGCTGCAAAGAACCGTAACTAATGCCTACGGTGCACCCGCACGAGGTGCACTGATGGCACTACTCCCCTACGGGAAACTTTCCCCCTACTTGCAGGCCCCACCTCTTCCGCAATACCCGCCTGAACCCGACTTCCTCTTCCCGCCAAATCTAGCCTCGGGCGCGCTTTCACAACCTCTTCCCGGCGACGAGACGTGGGGTAGAGGGAGAGAACCCTCGCATCTCACGCCTCGCTCCTTAACCTTACGTTGCGAAACCCTGTATGATTAGCAACTCTGGCTTAATAACTATGCCTTCACTTGACTTTTCCCCCTCAAGGTTCGGAATGAAAAGGCCATTTGTTTCACTGGTGATGATTACTGGAACAGTTTTCAGAGTATTGTAGCTTTCACTCGGTAGCTTACACTGAACGGTTTATTGGCGCATTTTCTTTTATTTATTTATTTTTTTTAACATTTTTGACTTTCACTGTCCGAGCTAAATATCAACGTTCGGAATACCAGTTATTGAGGGAAACCGGTTTTCTTTACTCACGAGTCATGAACCTTATACACATCTATCCTACTTTGAAGAAATACCGGTTTTGCATAACATTCGTACGCAAAACTGTAAAGGCAGCTTTTATTTTCACTTTTAACAACAAGAACGAGAACATCGGGTTAGGATGTGTGAAAGTGATTGGTTAAGGAGCACTCGAGAAGACACACCCCTTTCACTTCACGCGCCCTCTCCCCTAAGGGCACTAACAATTCATCAAGCGCAAAATTACGGGTATTATAAGTCATCACTCTTATGTGATGGGTCAGAAAGATTGGTGGCGATAGTGTTAAATTTCAATTTGAATCTAACTATTAATAGTGGTTAAATCTGAAAACTTATTTAGTGTTTATGACATTTACGGGGTCTCATCGGTAAAATAAATGCACACTTAAAATATAAAGAAATCTCTTTCTTCTGACAATTTTGAAAGCGTTATCAATGGTATTTCGGTCTACTTCTTTCTTTAGTTTTGTAATTACTACTACTTTTTTCACTACTTACAATCACCTGTCAGTATCCTATCCCTACTGGACCTGAACCCGCTACCTTGAAATAAGAGATTTGAAAAAAAATCTACGTGATTACTCAGGATCACTTAACTCTGTCATTAAAGGTTATTAAATCCTGGTACACTATAAAAAGTACACTTACAAACTTTCAGAATTTTAAGTGGTTATTAAGCCCTGGTACACTATAAAAAAAATACTTAAAATCCTTCAGAATTTTAAGTGGTTATTAAACCCTGGTACATTAAAAACTACACTTAAAATCTGTAAAATTTTAAGTGGTTATTAAACCCTGGTACACTATCAAAATACACTTAAAATCTTTCAGAATTTTAAGTGGTTATTAAACCCTGGTGCGCTATAAAAAATACACTTAAAATCTTTCATAACTTTAAGTGCATTTTAAAGATATACCAAGATCCACACAAAGAAAAGGATCTTGCTTAACTTCATCTGTGAAAGAACGTGACTGAAGGAACAAGATGACTTGGCAGTTATTTAAACTGAACTTGAAGTAAAGTGCACTAACTAAATGATTCACTTAACTCCCGTTGCAGCCGCCATGGTTAATAACGCACAAAAGTAAACTCGCCGAGGAAGAGGAAGAAGAGGAGTTGAAAGCAACAACAACAAACACTGCAATTGCACAGACATATTCTTTGACGACGGCAACAACAATTAAATGACTAAGCCTTGAAGAGCAGCAACAATAAAGTCCTGAACAACAACAGCTACCGATGAAAACAGACGTTAATCGGGTCGGGCGCATCCCATCCTTATTTGTCAACTCTCGGGAATAATCCGGATCATATACGGATCATATACATCACATACAAAATAATCAGGTGTGACCGTGTACCCTAATTAACGGCCACGTCATTATCACGGGAGGTTAATTAACCCGAAGCATTCCTATCCGTTTGGAGGGTCCTCGTCATTAAGTATTGTTCCGAAAGGTCGTCAGAGCCGGGTCGTATATATTCACAAAGAGTAAATCTATACAATGTTGCTGCTGTTAATAGCAAGCCCCAGACATGTTATGACAAACATATAAGTGAAATACAACAGGGCATATGCATAAATTTACACATATTTCACAAGAAAATATACATCATATACATACACATTACAGGACATAAGCAAACAACTAGTGGCAATTCAAGGACAATCGTAGATGACACTTAATAAAAGAAAGCGTTCTGACCTTCAGTTAGAACTGCCTGCCTTTAGAGTAAAACGAGCATTAATTACGTCTTTCTGACCTTCATTTGCGGTTTACATATATTTGTTCATAACACTTCTGGAAATATCTGCTGTTCCATGCTTAAGTGGCAAGGCAAGCTCCCAGTAATTTGACATAAAATTCACTGTCGCCTCGGGGCAAATTCATAGTCATTAACATTGTTGTCTCAACGGAGAACTTGAGTTCCTGCTTGTAAATAATACTAATTGCCTTCAATGAACAATATTTTTTTTCTGAGCTTTATTTTTCCTGTGCTTTGCCTTCTACAAATCTCCAATCATCCTCAGTCTCCTCCCCGCCCCCCTTCTCCTAGCTCTCAACCAGTATACGTTTGTTTGTTTGTTTGTATGGTGTTATTACGTTGCATGGAACCAGCGGTTATTCAGCAACGGGACCAACGGCTTTACGTGACTTCCGAACCACGTAGAGAGTGAAATTCTATCACCAGAAATACACATCTCACACCTCTCAGTGGAATGACCGAGAATCGAACTCGCGACCAACGAGGTGGTACGCCAACACCATACCGACAACGCCACTGAAGGCTGTTGTCTCAACGGAGAAATTGAGTTCCTGCTTTGTAAGTAATACTCATTGCCTTCAATAAGCATTATTTTTCTCTGTGCCTTATCTTTCCTGAGCTATACCTTCCACAATTCTCCTCATCCTCAGTCTCCTCCCCACCCCCCTTCTCCTAGCTCTCAACCAGTATACCTGGGTCTCCCAATTCTGCTGGGGCCCACAGGATTCCAGCTGACACTGTTACATAATGAAAACCCACTTAGTCCTAAAGGGATCCTTCACGTACAATTCTCCAAAAGTTGTTTATGATACGTCCAAGCCTTCTGCATCTACCCTTAGCCATATCTCGTCCACATAAGGAACTTCCAGTTTTCATTAATGCTATTCTTACTTATCATGTTACCTGACTAAAACATAATGGTCTTCTTACGGTTTTATGTGAAAGCAATAAAATCTTCTGATTTAGTTATCTTTTATTCATCTACCGTTACTGTATTTCTAGATAACTGTATATTATAAGTCTGTCTTTTTTATTTTTTATTGTTATTCTAAATCTACTCTTCCATTTCCGACCATAAATGAAAAGGGACAAACAGCTCAGGTGACAACATGCACTATGTAAAGAAAGAAATTACACATTTCGAAATGAATGATCTATCATACCAATTTCCGTTGCATATACATATACGTCCTTCCTGACAAAGTCATCTAAAGCTCCCCACTTTATCCTTATCTTAATATCCAAAAATATCCCAAACTTCCTTTCGTTACCTCACTAGGCCTAGCAATTCAATTTCCGTATAATAAGCGAATCCCTTTCTATTTCCTCGTCATCTCAGGAGTCGGAGATTGTCACAAGTCTGTCCGCTGAGTGAAGAATTGAGCTAAAGGTTATAGTATAAGAAGATACCTCAAATATTACATTGAATTTATTTTTTCAATATTAAAATGTTTTTTTTTTTTAATTGCGATCAGTTTCGAAAGGAAACTATGACGTATTCACGGAACAAATTCATGAAGAACTTTGAAATTTCAGAAACAAACGGTAAACATTTCTGTTTATTCCTACGTGCGTCGTTGGAACGTAAATAATAAAAGAAAAGATTATCAATGAAAAATGAACGGTGTGTCTAGACAGAAGACTCTACGTTAAAGGAGAGAGAGAGAGAGAGAGAGAGAGAGAGAGAGAGAGAGAGAGAGAGAGAGAGAGAGAGAGAGAGCAAAATGGAAAGGAAAAGGCTGCGTAATGAAAGTCAAAGACATCACAGAAAACGGAATAGAGGAAAAGGAACGAATAGAAGTCGAAAACATAAAGAACGGAGGAAATTCAAGAATGAATGATACAACGAGGAAAGAAGACAAATAAAGAACAGCGAGAGTTGAAAAAGAAAAGTGAAAAAAAAAACACAAAATGTAAAGATTGAGGGACGTAGTCAGGAATGAATAACGGGAAGAAGGGACGCAGCCAAAAAGAAGATTATTAACGACGTAGTAAAGAAGGGAGGAAAGGAAGAATTATGAAAGACTCAAGATTCGGCCATGTCACTCTCAAAAACCCCGCGGCAATACACTTAATGGCAGTGATGAAACATTTTTATCAGCAAGTCTTACGGAGACCAAGATTACTAGCCCCGGGGCAATGATAAAAGGAAAAACTGAGAATGGAAGCTATGGAGAGAGAGAGAGAGAGAGAGAGAGAGAGAGGTAAAAAGGAGCATGAGAGAAATATATGGAGAGAAAATGTACAAAGAAAAGAATATAAACAATAAAAAAACGGATATATAAGAGGAAGGGAAAATAGGAACAAGGGCTCAGCTAAGAAGTGATGAGAGAGAGAGAGAGAGAGAGAGAGAGCGGAGAGGAGAGACCCGAGAGAGAGAAGAGAGAGAATGAGAGAGGAGAGATGGAGCGAGA
>NC_061088.1:19385507-19403007 GCF_015104395.2 Macrobrachium nipponense | reverse complement strand
TTAGATGTAAATAAAATATTTAATTAAGAAAACAGTAATATTTCTTGTGCTAACTGAAATATAAAAATAAAAACACGGAAATATATAAATAAAAAAAAAGGAAATTCTACCAAAACCTAATTGAGACTAAGGGTTCCAGGTCTTTCTCCGTTCCCTCAAACAATTTGGTTCGGGAATTTGGAACGCTCCGCCTTCCTCTGTTGTCATTATGGCCCGACGAGGCTCTCTCTCTCTCTCTCTCTCTCTCTCTCTCTCTCTCTCAAAGATGAATGAAACCTATCTACATGGAAATCTACAAATATCAAAGCTGCCTCTACCTCAGTAAGGTCGTCTTGGTCTCTTCTTCAAAATACACATGTATAAACACATAAACAATTATATAATACTAAACTACATGGGAGATATAAAACAAACGAATAACTATATGGGAAATATATACCAAAGGAATAACTGCATGAAAAATATATAACAAACAAATAATTGCATGTGAAATATATAACAAAGGAATAACTGCATAGGAATATATAAAAAAACTAATAACTGCATAGGAAATATATAATAAAGGAATAACTGCATAGGAATTATATAACAAAAAAGTGCATGCGAATTATGCAACAAACGAATATAAAAAAACTACAAAAATAGAGCTAAATTTAAACCGACACTCGCAAAAAACAAAAATTAACAGTAAACAAAAAATTTCCCCATAAAAAGTAAAATACAAGTCCAGAAGTAATACAAAGAACCAGAATAAAAAATAAAAAAATCAGAGAGACCATAACATTTTACAGTTACCAGGAAACACGCCAATATAACATCCGGTACCTCACTTGGCTGCCCAATCGTAACCTTAATAAGAAAGAAGTGGATGTCATCCATCCTCCTCCATTCCCAAGATTTTTTTTTTTTTTTTCTAAGCTAACGCTTCTGCGCCCCCTTTTGACCCAAGTGTTGTAACGTAAATTTTTTTCTAATTCATAAAAAGAAAATAGTGATGAACTTCGATGAACTTTTGGCTCTTTCATAAATTTTGCAGGCATTATTATGGATATTTTTTTTAGCCGTTCTGACCACAAATGTTTTATAGTATACTGACTTTTTAATTAAAAGAAAAATTCTTAATGAGCAATACTGTGCATTTCTCGCTTATGAATAGTTATTGTTAATTGTGCTGGATTTTTATTGCTCCTCTGAGCTCAAGCCATTAAACATATACTATCATAAATTTCATATTACAAAAAACAAATTAAAAAAAAACTTTATCAGCTAATCATAAATCTTTTATAATACTATTTTGTGCTTTACATGAGGCTAGTTAATTGTGGTGGGTCATTGCGGAGAAGTGTATGTCTAATAATTTAATCCCTGAAACGGAAAAATGGTGTGTGTGTATGTATGTATGTGTATGTATATAGTATTTGTATGTATGTATGTATGTAGTGTATGTATGTATGTATGCATGTATATATATATATATATATATATATATATATATTATATATATAAATATTATATATATATATATATAAATATATATATATATATATATATATATATATATATATATATATATATATATATATATATATATAGATATATATATATATATATATATATATATATATATATATATATATATATATATATATATATATATATATTATATATTTATACATACACAATCCACAAGACCAAAATTTTAAGCCTGTGTCTATAAGCTTCAGCTTGCTCATGCGTGTGACGGAACTTGTGACTGATTGGAATGGTTCGTGCATTGAAATGACGTTACGTATATATTTTTTTTCATACAGCTATCCATTGATCACACGTATCACGTACAACTTTTTTTTATTTTTCTTAAAGAAAACTTTATTTCTTGCTCCAAAATTCTACGCAGACGCAAATAAAATTAAACTTTTGATAGATATTATACCTTGTCTATTTGTACCATAGATAGGGCATATATAAATAAAAAAGGGATAAAGACAAAATTGCTATTTTAACATTCAATTGGAGATTTAAATCGACTTAATAAGAGAGGAATAAAGGCTAAATGAATAAAAAAAGAGGAAATAAATGCTAAAGGAATAAAGAGAGAAAATAAAAGCTAAAGGAATAAAAAGAGAGAAATAAAGGCTAAAGGAATAAAAAAAAGAGAAGTAAAGGCTAAAGGAATAAAAATAGAGAGAGAGAAATAAAGGCTATAGAAATAAAAAAAGAGGAAGAAATAAAGGGTAAAGGAATAACAAAATAGAGAGAGAGAAATAAATGCTAAAGGAATAAAAAGGAGAGAGAAATAAAGTCTAAAGGAACAACAAAATAAAGAGAAACAGAGAGAAATAAAGGCTAAAGGAATAAAAAGGAGAGAGAAATAAACAATAAAGGAATAAAAAAAACTCAGAGAAATCATGGCTAAAGGAATAGAAAACCAGAGAAATCAAGGCTAAAGGACTAAAGTGTGTGTGTGTGTGTGTGTGTGTGTGTGTGTGTGAGAGAGAGAGAGAGAGAGAGAGAGAGAGAGAGAGAGAGAGAGAGAAAATAATGACAGAGGCTACTTAAGATGATGGGTCTCCAGGCAGCTCCTCCCATTCCGTCCCCATAAAGACCCTGGCCATTAATTAAAGTCGCTTCCTAAGAAGCTTTGGTTAAGAATGATAATCTGGTGGGCTTATCAAGAAGAAAAAGGAGGCTGCCGAGACGACAATGTTTGAGTTCAGAGGTCCATACGAGAGCCGAGTTTACGTTTCACAACCTGGACGTTCCTCTTAACTGTGTACCCTTACATTAACATAAAAAAAAACCCACGACGATTAAAAGTAAACCTTTAGATGACAATACTTATATTAGCATCAATATTGCGTCAGCTGTTCAATCGATATCTTCAAAAACTAAAGCCAAAAACTCTACAATAAAAATTATTTTAAGGGAATAGATTTTCTCAACAGTAGTCGTGTGTCGTATGCTCCGTGTAAACTGAGAAAATAGACTGATTACTGAAAAGTATAGCCCTACACACACACACACACACACACACACACACACACACACACACACACATATATATATATATATATATATATATATATATATATATATATATATATACTACACTATATATAAAACAGAATACGAATATGTAAATATTAATTTAGGATAACCAGTTAATTGATTTCTGTTATTAAAACCCACAAACCTACTCTCTCTCTCTCTCTCTCTCTCTCTCTCTCTCTCTCTCTCTCCTCTCTCTTACACACACACATACACAGAGCAACTAAAATAAAAAGTATTTTGCTAATCGACAGGATTACTAATTGATCTTTCAATAGCAGCATATAAAAAATGCAAAAAAATTGATAAATTTTTAAAATCAATAGCTCTCTCTCTCTCTCTCTCTCTCTCTCTCTCTCTCTCTCTCTCTCTCTCTCACACACACACACACACACACACAAAGAAAATAAATCTAGTTAACGACAAATATTAACGGACTAAAAATAACCTACGCCAGTAGCACACTTCTTCCCAGTCCCTCTTAAAAATAAAAACCTCTAAAAAAATAAAAAATAAAAAACTATCTCACACCGGCGAGCAGCATCCGCAAGGTAATTATATACGGTGCATTAACGTTCGCTATCAATTAATCTTTAACGGTCCAGGTGAGCGAAGGGGCCTGAGAAGAAACGCCTACATATTCGTGAGGAGAGAGAGAGAGAGAGAGAGAGAGAGAGAGAGAGAGAGAGAGAGAGAGAGAGAGAGAGTCCAAAATACCTTTTATTTGATAAAGAACTGAAAAAGAAAGTTTATGCCAAAGGACAAGCGCTGGGACATATGAGATCATTTGGCGATGAACGTGAAATTACCAGTAAGACGGTTCGGAAGGAGTAAAGAGGAAAACTTCGCAGTTGCACTATGAAACATTTGTTAGAGAGGGTGGAAAGTCAGATGAAAAAGAAGGAATTTGAACGGAGATACAGTAAAAGGAATGAAAGAGGTTGCAGCTAGGGGGCGCTGAAGGGACGCTGCAAAGATCCTTAAGTAATGCCTGCGGTGCACCCCGTGAGGTACACTGACGGCACTAACCCCCACTGGGATTTTATTAGGAAACCACTAAAAAAAAAAACTAATAGGAGAGTTGAACGCAGTAACAAAATAATATAAACTAATATAATTAAAACCAAATGAATAAAAACACTGTATTCCTGTTGACATCTGAAGGTGGTCAGTAGGTTGTAGGAAAAATTTGAATACAATAAAACGTTGTAAAATGTTTTTTGTTTTCTTCCCGCTGAAATAACGTCCTTAAGAGATCATTTACAATACATTTGTTTATATATATATATATATTATATATATATATATATATATATATATATATATATATATATATATATATTGTGCTTAGTTCGCTTCCGACAAAAAAAAGCATAATACAACATTCAAAAATGGTATATATCATGACTTGCAGCACGATAAGACATTACGAAAGGTCATTTATCTTAAAAACAGACTGCCTTGATCTCATTTACTAATTATTATTAATATTATTATTATTATTGCAAAGGCTAACATGCCCAACAGAGGACAAAAAAGGGAAAAGATGCAACGGGAAATAATACGTAGTATCGATGAAAATAACAAATACATTCAGATACACAAATGAAAACAAATACTTAATCATAATATCATACAAAAACCAACTGACGTGGATAATGCAACAATTCTCTCTCTCTCTCTCTCTCTCTCTCACCAGGAGCACATCCTCTCTCTCCCTCTCTCTTGACTACCATAAAAGAACCAACTGACATGTATAAGGTAATAACTCTGTCTGTCTGTCTGTCTGTCTCTAACTAGGAGCACATCCTCTCCCTCCCTATCTCTCTCTAACCAGGAACACATCCTCCTTCAGCTCAATGTAACAACATACGTATTAGTAAACTAACTCTCTCCTCTCTCTCTCTCTCAAATGCAAGCGACTTACAAATCACATTTACAAATAATAACACCAACCCCCCTTCTCTCTCTCTCTCTCTCTCTCTCTCTCTCTCTCTCTCTCTCTCTCTCTCTCTCTCTCTCTCTCTCTCTCTCCAATGAGCTATCGTGCTATCCAGACGACGGACAATACTTGCATGTGAGGAAGCGTGAGTAGACGGGCGATCTAAAGCACGCAATGAATAAATACCACAATCCCGTGCGTAGGGTTAATCCAATGCTATGTTATGCCTCCGGGCCATCTATAGAGAGAGAGAGAGAGAGAGGAGATAGAGACGAGAGAGAGAGAGAGAGAGAGAGAGAGAGAGAGAGAGAGAGAGATATTAGGTCACTGACCAGCAACCAATAACCAGGAAGTGTGAGTGATATTACGACCTGAGGATAATGGATCAATTTTTACAGCAGAGGAAAGCTATTCAAGCTATATTTAGATTATAAAAAAAAAAAAATTTATAAGATTTCACAGAGTAACGCGCACGGCGTGAACGCAATATTTCATGTTTGCTTTCAAGCACATAACATTGATTGTTCATGCTCGGTATAATTTGTAAACAACATTATAAATACATACGAATGTGACCAAAGAGGCAGAAAAAACGGAAAAAATAGAGGCATTCTGTTTATGTAAACATATAAACAAAAACATTAGGTACACCAGAGAGAGAGAGAGAGAGAGAGAGAGAGAGAGAGAGAGAGAGAGAGAGAGAGAGAGAATGTATGTAAATAAAGACACAAACATATCAAATACACCAGAGAGAGACGAGAGAGAGAGAGAGAGAGAGAAAGAGAGAGAGAGAATGTATGTAAATAAATACACAAACATATCAGATACACCACACACACACACACACACACACAACACAGACTTCAAAATTCATCATGGACTTCCAAACAATTTCACAAGCAGTAATTCAAATTCAACCCACCGCTATCCTTTGGTAAAGCCCCGTTCTGCTCAACCACGTACGCATCCAGTCACACTTTTATCGCATAAATAAGCAGCAACCGGTCAATGTTGACCCTGTTATACACCAGGCTCTCTCCTACAGTGCCTCTCTGTGACAAGCCCAGTGACACAAATCCATCAATAAAGTGTTATCCGGGAAATTTATGATATTCCTGAAGAGGAAAAACACGTACACACCACCAACACGTGTGTGTGTGTGTGAAATGTGTGTGTGTGTGTGTGTGTGTGTGTGTGTGTGTGTGTGTGGTGTGTTTTTGTGTCGACAAGAGATATTATTTGCACTACTGCGAGTGTTATGAAAGTCACAGAAGTGTGAACATTACACAAAGATTTGTAACTACTACTTACATCGCTTTAAGTATGAATCGGCGATAATAACTTACCTGAAAAATAGAAAGAAAAGTAAATTAAAATAATTACACATAACTACTTCCATTCCTCGGCCCAAATCGTATACCATATATTAATATATATATATATGTATACATATATATATATTATATAATATATATATTATATATATTTGATATATATACTTCCCTTTGCTTTGTCCTCTATATATAGACACACACGCCAGCAATACTTTTATGGTAAGTAATATAACAATCAGCAATTCAACAAGTGATCAGAAAATGAAATGCCAATGCCACCCCTTTTTATTGACTCAAATCAATAACAAAAATGGTTTATAGGTCACGATACCTTTTATAGCACTGATAGGCAGTTATAGGTCACCTAACCACGTAACTATTATTAATAGATAGCTCTCGCATACCATTTTTACACCTCTCAATTACAGCCAATTACTAACAGGTGTATCGGACGTTTCCAATTACGCAACATCGATAGTCAATATTTCGTATGTTTCAATTACGATTTTAGCGACGATAATTACAGGATCTTTAATTACAAAACAACTCTGCTGGTCGCTTGCATTGCTGTTGCATGATCTTTAATTACAATCCAACAAAGTTGGTCCCTCGCATTACTGTTAGGTTTCGTTATATCATTGTCGAATCGAAATATGAGACCATTTGAAACCACCATAAGATTCTGTGAACTTTTGTATCACAAGCAGATCTTGTGAACGTTTGTATCATAATCAGATCTAGTTCGTATTACAATCAGATCCTATAAACGTTTGTATCACAACCAACTCTTGGTAATGTTCGTATCACAATCAAATCCTGTGAACGTGTGTATCACAATCCTATCTTGGCAACGTTTGTGTCACAACCAGATCCTGTGAACGTTTGTATAGCAATCTGATCATGTTACCGTTTGTTAACTACTACATCTTGTGGTCAATTGAATTATCAAAATTCTGAGACACCATTCATCACCTACGTCATAACCCACTTCAGTGGTAAAAAAATCTTCTTCATTATGAACTATCGTAATCACCTTACATTAGTAAGAAAGATTGCAAAACGATGATTTCCGTGCGTAGTTGAGTTACTTAATCAGGTCGAACAATGACCGAATCTGCTCACAGGACGGATCCAGAAGGCGATTCCTGACCCTCTAGAGCAGGAATTCTCAAAAATGTTTGGGCCCATGCACCCTTTCACCGTATGTCAGAATGTCACTCCGTCCCCTCCAAAAGTGTCTGCCTCAAAAGGTGCACTACAAAAAACATGCATCATATAAAACAAAAATCTTTGGTCACGACCCATCCCCAAAACTCGGAAATTTCCCCCCAAAGGGGGAATTCCGCCCCCCTCACCCCCCCCCCCCCCCCCACCCCCCCCCCCCACCAACCCCCAGTTGAGAACCACTGCTCTAGAGTAAAGCCATTCATTCTTTTAAAAAGAAATCTGGCAGACGATCTTGTAAATCTAAACCTGAAAAACGCCGAGAGAGAAATAATTTCTATTTTTATTTTACAATGCAGCTTTCTCATCCTCAAGAGAATTCTCGGCCCAAGTGATATCGCTTCAGTTCTCGGAAAGTCTTTTGGCATGAAGTTGTTGTTGCTGTTGTGCACCTCCTCCTCCTCTCTTTTTTTTTTAATTTCTATTTTTTTTTTCTTTTTTTTTTTACTGGCTGTAACCGCCACACTCGCATGTGATTCATTGCTCAGGGCACCACCAAAACCACAGTTTTCATTTTCACTTCATCAAAATTTTGTGTGTGTGTGTGTATATATATATATATATATATATATATATATATATTATATATATATATATATATATATATATAGAGGGAGAGAGAGAGAAGAGGAGAGGAGAGAGAGATTGAGAAGAGAGAGAGAAGAAGAAGAAAAGAAGAAGGAGAGATAGAAGAGAAAGAGAAGAAAAAAGAAGAAGCAGAAGAAGGAAGAAGAAGAAGAAGAAAGCTATCACTCCTCACAAACTACCACCTCTACCTCATTCTAAATCTCGTCATATACCCCAGACCGCCATGTGCCAAGTCCTGTTCGAATTCCAGCAATACCTATGTAAGGTGATCCATGATACTAGATTCCGGTCAGTCTCGACGCAAAGGTCACCGGAATGACGTCAGTGAAATAAAAGTTTGAGTATTCCAGGTGCCTGTGACATTTCCGGCTGCCGCTGCTGAACTTGAAGATCGTGAAACGTGATGAGGATAAATATAGATATAGAGATATATATATATAATATAATATATAATATATATATAATTATATATAATATATATATATTATTACACACAAACATATATTATATATAAAAAATATAATCCTATTCCGTTGAAATGAAAGTCAAAGAAAATCGGTAAAATCAGTGAAATACGGATCTCGGTAATTCCCAACCGTGAAGGTTTACCCGAAAGATTCGTCTAGGATGTAACTTCTTTTTATTGTTACGAGTTTCAGAAATTTCAGGAGGATATTCTTTCTTTCTGAAACAATCACATACAAGATAATGCTACTCTCTTTTTCGTAAGAAACGACTTTTATCTTAATAATTTCAAACGCAAATTGCTTCTCGCATACAAACTCACTCAAGAACTGAGTCTGAAAAAAGTATTATAAATTCGATAAGTCACATAGCCACAATTCGTAATAAAATAGAAAAGCAAAAACACAAAAGAGACAAAGGAGAAAAAAAAATATTTTCAAATGGGAATAGAACCATCATTAAATTGCAACAGCGGTTTGTAGAGCTTGTAGACCAGCAAAGCGCCAGCACACATACTGAATACTTTAACGAGAAGTGAGGGTTAAAAGAGAAAAATAAAATGCGAGCATAAAATAGAACAGAAGAGAAACGAAACGAATAGTGAGAGAAAAACTTAAGTAAAGGGAATAACATGGCTGGTAAAAGGATGAGAGAAATAACGCGGGACCAGACACGTAGTCTGAGGCTCCCTGTGACGTCACTTTCATGAATTCATAACGACAACCGCGCCCTCGCTCCAAGGTTCGAAGAGCGGAACAAGACGAGGAACGGCGGGCGCTGAGAGATCTATTTACAGAATCATTACGTCACGATACGGCAAAGATGGGTCTCATCATCATTCGCGCCGGAGTGAGGATATTCAATAATCGTAATACAGTCTTAACTGAAAAATAATAACCGTTAAGTTATCTTCTTCACTGTTTTTATAAGCGCCTAAGATTTGAGAAGGATAAGATAATTTCCCTGCCTATTTTTTCCGCGCTTTCTAATTCACTTACGAATTGAGCACAGAGACAAGTAACGCTTGCAAGAGAGGTGAATCCAAAAATAGATTTTTCTACAAATGCGAAGTCCTGAAAAATAATTATTGTTCACAAGTCAAATTATTTGTTGCTTTTCAATATGTATTCCATTTACACGCCAAGCTTCACGCCTGATGACTTCTAAAGGAAGGCAAAGCACGTCCTGTTTCTATTTCTAGCCTGAATTTAAAAAAAGAGATTTACTTATTCAGGTTTCCTACGACATATTACATTCAATTCAGTTTTTCTTTAAGTGTCAATATACTCTCTATATTTTTTTTATATCTCGTCCCACTTTATATGACAGAAATTGCTTATTTATATATAACATTGTCTATACAATGGTTATAACAATACAGCAAAAGCAACAGTAAGCGGAGAAAAAGGTATCTTGTTAGGATACCAAGAATCAAATTTACAGTCTATTTAAACTCATTCACACACATGGTCGCCCACAGCATATTTTCCAAATTTTATACTATTATATATATATATATATATAAATATATATTATATATATATATATATATATATATATATATATATATATATATAATATATATTATATATATATATATATATATATATATACACACATACATACGTGCATTACAACTGCGATGCAATAATATAAGTGAAGCAGAATGTGATAAAGAAAAAATACAACGTTACATTGACGTTTTTCAATACTTCCATATCTTCTTCAGCTGAATTCAAATATTTCTGGAAAGTACAACGCAGTGATATACTGTATACAAATTATTATACAATACATAATGATACCTTTAATTTACGTAAACTGAAAGAATATATTATAAAATTGTAGAAAAACACAGTGATGTAGTTAAATGTAACAAATGTAATAAATATATATCTATATATATATATATATATATATATATATATATATATACATTTTTTCGCATTTTTTCCAGGATTTCAGGGCAAGTGCTCCCTCTTGCCCCTATGTGCGGGCGCCCATGTTCATACAGACAGAATAATTAGGCCCAGTGAGTGTTCTCCATTAGGCGATGCTAAAGAATATTATCCTCAGTGAGTTGGATATTAACATCTCAAACACATTCCGCATGCAAAAGTGTATGGCTTAACTTAGTCTACTGTGCAAATAATCTTGCAAGTTTTTTTTATATTTCCTAACTGACCAATGAAGAATGTATTAGTCATGATATGGAGTCTACATTATAACGCTGCAGATACTCACTGAACTATTTTCAATCAGAATAGAATAAAATATAATAGAATAGAATAGAATACAGAATTTAGGCTAAGGACAAGGGCTGGGACCTATGAGTTCATTTAGCGCTGAAAGCGAAATTGATAGTATGAAGATTTGAAAGGTGTAATAGAAGGAAAATATCGAGTTGCATTAGGAAACAATTTTTAGAGAGGGTGGCAAGTTGGACGGAAGAGAGTGAGTATGGACGGAGATACAGTAAAAGAAATGACGCTGCAAAGACTCCAAGTCCTGCCGACAGTGCACTACGTGAGCTGCAATGACTGCTCTCTACCCTCTACCGGGTATTTTCAATCACAAATCTTTGACCTTCATTTGATATATGAATACACATTGGACATCCAAAATCTTCAGAATGTCGGACATTTCTTCAAAACGAAAGCTGGGGATGTGTTTGAACATCGCTGGTGACTTCATCAGAAACATTCGCTAATTTGAAACACCTGTCTGTGCCTCAACATCTGTTGCGTGCATGAGTGATTGCAAAACAACAAAAGCCTGCAAACAGTGACCTTCAAAAGAAGTTTGGCAGGAATGAAGCTGACCTTCGCTCTCTTCTGCTCGTAAGCATCCAGGAAATGTCATAATTGAAAAATACGATAAGCAGCATCTTGTCAAACGAGAGAGAGAGAGAGAGAGAGAGAGAGAGAGAGAGAGAGAGAGAGAGAGAGAGAGAGAGAGCTGTGTACCTCACTAATGTAAAACGTAAAAAACAAGAGAAAAGACTCTTCAATATCAAGAACTTGACCCATTATCTCCTTAATTATGGAATCAACTGAACAAAGGCACCAGAGAGAGAGAGAGAGAGAGAGAGAGCTGTGCACCTCATTAATGTAAAACGTAAAAAAACAAGAGAAAAGACTCTTCACTATCAAGAACTTGACCCATTATCTCCTTAATTATGGAATCAACTGAACAAACGGCACCAATCTAACAATGACAGTAACAACCAGACACTGACATCATCAGCCTGGAAAAAAAAAGTCTGTTGTTATAGTAACAAACGATTTGCGTCAAACGTTAATAATGATGGATGCATTGTTGCAGCTGTATTTTACCCAGAGTTCAATGGACTAAAGCGGTGTGGACGATCTTTGCTGCTTAACACCGGTTTATGATAAAGATGACTTCTTTTTTTTTACGAAACTAGACATTGGCTATCTCCTTTACGTAAACAGCAGTGCACTTGATGTGTCGTCAACTTTGGGATTGTCTGTACACTTATGCCGGTTCACTTATGCCCGGGTAAGAGGGGAAGGCTATGAGACGGGTTGACGCCATAGTAAGATTTGACAAAGATTTAACAAAGATTTTTAGGAATCTCAGATGACAATAAATAAGAGAATATTGTGCTGACAATTAAACGAGAAATACAGTGAGACTTGTTTGTTATGAAGCCTACAGAGAAAAACATACAACTAGTCAGGATTTTAAACTGCGAGACTTAATTTGTCTGGTTCACTGAATGACTGGATTAGGATGAATAACTATAATCTAAGCTACAGTAGTCTCTCTGACCTAAAATAAAGTAACCCTCTACGACAATTACCCTTCTTTTATCTGTAATGGCTCAGTCTGTTCTCAGGCATTTTCTAATTCCCACCACTTAAAGAGACCGTTCGCTTGGTAAACTGTAAACAAAACTACGTAGACACAAGGCGGACGATAATTCGTTCCCTAAAACGAAGTCATGAAGAGACAGAGTAAGATGTAAATACTTGGCCAAAGAATCCATCCATATATATATATATATATATATATATATATATATATATATATATATATATATATATATACACACACACAAATTTTACAGTCACTTCAACAACACCAACTTGTCCCGGAGCAAACAAATCATTCCTAGTTTTATTGTCGTACAAAAAACTTGTGCTGACCAAACATTCCTAGAGTACGTTCCATGTTCGTCCCACCAGCACTCATACTTTTAAAGGAAACAACTTAATTTTTTTTTAACAATATGATTCTATTATAAGTTGAAACATAACACTAAATATTTCACGCTCTAAATCTCAAGTAAAATGACCATGGTAATTACAGTCCGCGAAAAGAATTAAAAATACTGTGGCATTGTAAAAAATCATCTCAATTTTTACGTAATAGTGCCAATGAAAACCATATCATTAGATGTATATATATACATATAAATATATATATATAATATATATATATATATATATATATTATATATATATATATATACTTTCAGCAACAGAGCAATTATGGGTCAGTAATTATCAACCAATAATCTCAAGTTAACAAAAATACTTATAAGAACCGATGAAGACAAACTACTTTGACAGATAGAAAAAAAGAAAGCCTTGCAATTATTGAGGAATATTCCCAATAAAAAATTGCAACAAATTCCTTAACGCTTTTGCTCTGTTCTCTGGAATCGTGATAAGGAAATCAGAGGAAGAAGAATAACAGGAGGAGACAGGAAGGAGAGGAGATTGCAGGAGAAGGAGGAGAAGGAGGAGGAGGAGGAGTACGAAGAGTAACGCGGGAATGACGACAAAGAGGAGGAGGAATAAACGGGAATAAACCAAGGCACTGTTGCAAGTTGCAACATTCCCCTCCAACATGCAAGATAATTGGCTTTTAATTGACAGCGCCTCGCCTGAAATATCTATTGCCAAACTTCTGCACTCGAAAATTTCCCGTGCTCACACAATCGCCAACAATTAAAACGTATTACAGAAAGTGTAATACATATACTATTAGCAATACTGAAGGTAAAGTCGACAGTGACATAAAAGGATAAGATAAAATAAGTAACAATGATGGTAATTTACTAAAATAAAGTAAAACAAATTATACATCAATAAAGTAATAACAGGGAAACTAATAGGTAATTCAAGCAGCTAAATACTGCAACTTCAGTAATAGACAACAGATAGGAAGATAAATAAAAAAGAGGAAATAAATTTACACAGATAAGACAACAGAAAAATTAATAAAAAAAACATACAGCCGAAAAATTTAACTAAATAAAAAAGAGGAAATAAATTTACACAGATAAGACCACAGAAAAATTAATAAAAAAAACATACATGCCGGAAAAATTTAACTTTTTAGAGATAGAATAGAGAGTACAATACACAATTCAACAGCTTATTCTGGGGAATTACTGCCGAAAACCATTAAACAAAACACACACACACACACACTTAGAAAAAACATAATTCCTTAGATCTTCAAACCACGAAACTCATGTCCCTCATTCAGAGTACTACATCAAACACAGAAAACTAACGGAGACTGCCACCACAAATGGTTACAGTGGCGGTGGTATTAACCGACATATAGACTTAATCCATGACCATCACGTCATTACTGGGGATCAATTACAGCAATCTTTCTGAAAGCTTCTATGACCAAACATCACTTTCTAATGAACTTTCGTTACCATTGCCATAATATACTTATATTTCGAAATGTTATTAAGGAGTTTAAGTCAAAGAGGACTGCTTCGAAGTTATGTCCAAATTCTTATATTGCTCAAGTTTCTTTCTTAAGGATAGGAAGTATATATTAGTTAATAAAGTTGCCACTCACGTCGATATCTTTAATCATATATATATATATATATATATATATGTGTGTGTGTGTGTGTGTGTGTGTGTGTGTGTGTGTGTGTGTGTTGTGTGTGTGGGTGTGTTTGGTGTGTGTGTGGTGTGCAAACAAATCTTGTTATAGGCTGAACATTCCCGTCCACTTATATAAAAAGTATGCGGCAAACCTATGCGAGAATTTTAACAAACATACCAGACAATCAGTCCTGAAAAGCATCAGGTCTTTAAAACAGCTAAACAAAATAAATAAATAAATACATAAATAAAGATATATATATTTCTAATGTATATTATATATATATATATTACTATATAATATTATTCGATCTATATAAATTATCTATATATATAACCTATTTTAGGTTTTTCCTGAATAACGTAAGAAATCTTAAAAACCTGACTCCTTACAAAAGTCAGGAAATGAGGATCAGAAGTTCCAGCAAAGACAGCAGAATTTGGTTAGAACGGAGGCTCAATAAACGTTCCAAATCTGTCAGAATAATGCGAAAACATATGCTCTACAGACACCTGACATATACTTGTTACCAACAAAGGCCGTAAACACGCTTACTAAAGGGCCTCGGGCTTAGAAACATTAAAAGATTGCTGCCTTAAATATTTTAAAGACGTCTACTTTTAACCTGTTAAAAACATCTGTTGCGCTTTACGGAAATAGCAAGCACCTGGACTTCAGATGTGTCAAAAGGGAAGCTCACAAACTAATATACAAATTTAAGATTCACGTCATCAAAAGGTACAACAATTACATCATCGAGTTTTCTCGACAAGAACACTTAAATTCACAATTTCTTTTTACAGTAGCTAAATAAATATTTAAAAATAGGGCCATTTTAAAATCTAACAGCTTGTATTCCCATTAACCTCAGGGGGAAAATGACTGGTCACATTATACAGAACAAAAAATAATTGGCTTCCGCACTTTACCCATTAAAAACTACAACAAAAGATATCTTAGTATCTAAGATAGTCTAATTTGAATACATTAAACTCCTTTCATATACAGAATAATGATGATTGTATATGTTCATCGGACGAAAGGGCTTTTGTTTGCCAACACTAAGCTCGTTTAGGTCTAAAAGCTAATAAAATGAGAACGCAATTATTCATTAAATGAATGTGCCCTTGGATGGCTGGAAATGTAAGCGCAATACTTTTATCCTTGTAGGCTATAGATCTGTGTCTTATGTACTAATCTTGGATCAGAGTCCTATGTAATAACCTATAACAATGTTTACGAACGTATCTGTGTACATGCAATCATTGAATGTTCACATACATACGTGCATGCATGTATGCGAGTCTTGCCGTGTATATATTTTTGTTTTGTTTGTATGGTGCTTTTACGTTGCAGGGAACCAGTGGTTATTCAGCAACGGGACCAAAGGCTTTACGTGACTTCCGAACCACGTCGAGAGTGAACTTCTATCACCAGAAATACACATCTCTCACTCCTCAATGGAATGGCCGAGAATTGAACCCGCGACCACCGAGGAGGGACGCTAATACCATACCAACCACGCCGCTGAGGCGCTTTGCCGTGTATGTAGGCACATCCATCCATCGAGCGAAATAGGAACCGTATGACGCAGGAGGGAGACAAAGAAGGTGACGTCCCACGCACACACCCCAGAGGAAATCAAAGTTGTGATTAAGGTCAGGAGCAAACCAGGACTAATGGGCCGCATCTCGACCAACGGCAAGTGGATTTTTTTTCTTCCTTCTCTTATTTCTCGGAAGAAGGATGCGTCAGTGACAGGAGAAAGAAAGGGTAAGAGTCAGGGGAAGGAGAGGGAAAGAGGAGGAATAAAAGTAAGGGGCAGGAGAGGAAAAGAGGAGGAATAAAAGTATGGGGAAGGAGAGGAAAAGAGGAAGAATAAAAGTAAGGGGAAGGAAAGGGCAATAGGAGGAATAAAAGTAAGGGTAAGGAGAGGGAAAGAGGGGTAAGAGGAAGGAAATGGAGAAGAGGCATTAAAGTACGAGGAGGGACAAAAAGAATGGCCGAGGAATAGTAGGAATACAATTGAGTACGAGAAAGAATACGACGGGAAGGAAGGAAGATAAGGGGAACAAAATTAAGAGAGTCCTGAAAAGCAAGAGTAAAGAGGACGAATGGCCGGAGTTGGAGTAAGAGTAACCAGACCGAGGAGAAACGAACTGAAGACCAGAGATGGAAAAGCAGAGAAATAAACTGGAGGACAGTAGAAAACCTGATAAGGGAACTCACTCTTCACAGACGTCATTAACGTTACGACCACCCGGCTTTTGCAGAGGCGGAGCTAGTAGGGAATCGCTGGCCTCCATCCCATCTCAACGAAAGGAGAGGAGGCAAGAGAGAAAAGAGAAGTGGAGAAGCTGTAGCTAGAGTAAGGGGATCTAAGAAAGAAAGAAAGAAAAAAAAGCGAGCCACGGAGGAATCGCTCGCGCCCACGTCTTTCCATGGCAAATCGTCTATTTTCTTTTTTTTAATTCCTGAACAGTTATTAAGGCCCATCTGTATCAGTTGAAGGATGCTGAGGCCTCATCGCCATCATTCATAACAGGCCAATTCGCGCTGATATTTCGAGATGCCAAGACGAGCGGGTGAGGTGGTGGGTGGGGAGGGAGGGTGGAGGGGAATGAGAGATAAGCAAGGGGTGAAACTTCTAGGATATACAAATATTAGCTGCTGAGATTAATATATATATATATATATATATATATATATATATATAAATATATATATATTATATATATATATATACCACACATCTCGAAATAATATGCAGTTCTAATAACCATATCTCAGGGCGCACAGACAATCCAAGGATTGGTTCAATTCCAAGCGTGTAATACCAGTCCGCTGTAAAAGAGGTACTGAGGCAAAGGGGAAACAGAAACTGGGTATTGGATGAGCCCTTATATGTCCACAATCACAACAGATAAAAAGCAAAAGTCACATGTAGACGAACTTCAAGAAGATGAAGAACGCAAAGTAAAAAGTGGCCAATACTCTAGTCTAGAAGGTGGAG
>NC_061088.1:19363007-19383007 GCF_015104395.2 Macrobrachium nipponense | reverse complement strand
TAAACATAATACATGTATGAAACGTAAATACGTTGGTCAACCTGTATAAATATTACACGGAGGTGTAAAATTTAAAAAGATCCTAATTAGCCTTATCTACGAATTAAAAAATAAACTACAAGTGAGTTACATTGTAAAGAGCTACAGCTTTAAAGCAAAACTCTTTGTTCCTCTTCAACCTACGAAGTTTACCTTTTTGATTTTAGGAACAACATATGGCACTCATATTTGGCACTCTAAGAAAACAATTCTAAAGAATTACCTCAATGTGAATTACATCAAATCTTCCATTGGCATTGTAAATATTCTTGCCTTACCTTTAAATCTTAAAAACAGCCATACCTGTCTTATCACACGATTTCTGAAACCGAAAAATCCCAGCTGAGTCTGCGAGTCTGTTTCCCCTCCTCAAACAAACATGCACCCTCCTAGCGCGCCCTATAAGCTTTTCCCCTTCCACCCATCTATCCCTTACTCCCCTCTGTTTCCCCTCTCAACCCTCATCTCGCAGTCCCCTTTCGCCTTTCCTTCCTTCCCTCAAATCCGTCCATCTTTTACACAACTCCTACGTCGTCCGTAATCTCGGACGTGTGAGATCACTGCTCCGTCAAAATACAGGTTCGTGTCATAATTTAACAAGGGAGGTCCTCGACAGGGTGTCCTCATCTCGTCCATGAAAAAATCATTAATCATATTCATTCTCTCTCTCTCTCTCTCTCTCTCTCTCTCTCTCTCTCTCTCAAAACCCATTCAGGGGGTTCTTTGAATTCCGCCTACGGCATGATAAATTTCCTGGAATATGCATTCAATGTCATGTTTCTCATTTGCGACTATTCTCATGTCATTCACGTGAAAATCATTTAAACCTGGGGAGAGAGAGAGAGAGAGAGAGAGAGAGAGAGAGAGAGAGAGAGAGAGAGAGAGAGAGCCTTATTCAGTCTACGATTTGCATATACTGGCTTTCATAAAATTTGTATGAAGCAATGGAATGTACAATTGGACTCATATCCATAGTTTAATAATATTTATATTATATTTATATATATACATATACATATAATATAGCTAACATACTATTAATATATATAATGCTAAATATATTACTATATACAGTTAATTCATACTATAATTATAATACCTATATAATATCTGAAGTTACGAAGATAAACGCCAATACAGCGATGACCACAGTCACAGTTCATACACAAACGCAAACCTTCCTCACGTCGGAATTCTGCCAGTTCTGAGAACCGAAGAAAGAACGCCAATTCGAAACCCCAGGGAACAAAGCAGCCCGGACAAAACTGGAAACGACCGAAGGAAGAAGCAGAGCGCAAGAACAGAACGATCATATAAATTCACAACCCATCACCGCGGTCGCCCGTGCGTGGTGTCATCATGGACACATTCTTCCTCCGCTGAAGCAGAAGAAGCAAGTCATTGCTCGACGATACAGTTAACGCGGAAAGGAAAAAAAATTATCTTCAAGTTACAATGTCATGCGAGGTGGTGGGAGATGAGAGAATTTTTGTATGCGGATGTATGGGTAGGAGAGAGAGAGAGAGAGAGAGAGAGAGAGAGAGAGAGAGAGAGAGAGAAATGTAATTTGCTGTTATGAAGTAGAAAAAAAAAAAAAAATACATCGAGGATCTAACTATATTATATATATATATATATATATATATATATATATATATATATTATATTATATATATATATAGAGAGAGGGGAGAGAGAGAGAGAGAGAGAGAGAGAGAGAGAGAGAGAGAGAGAGTCTTCGATATTACACGTATGTATATGCATATATACTCCACTAGAACTTCAGCCAGATAGACAGCGAGTAAAACATTGGTTTTCTGGATCAGGAAATTCAAGCAGCACTTTGTCATCTCGGAGCTTTTCATGGGCGACTAACGATGAATGTCAAATACGAACTCACGTGAGAGCATCTGTGGGTGCAAAACCTAGCGACTACCTACATCGTCAATTATTAAAAAATAATAAAAGGCTACGTATATCATTTAAAAAAAACTAGAGCACTGGCAACAAACATGATGAGGTTGGTGTCAGCTGCAAAGAGTCGCAATGAGACTGGAAAGGCTATTGGCGCTTTTCAAGACTCGTTTTCCATGACGAACGCACCTGGAATTTCAAGAGCGCTGCGCCGGAAATACGCTCAGGGTCTTGGCAGAGCAACTGACCTTATGATGATGATGACTGTCATTTATTTTGCGTTTCCGGTATTGCGCAAAGTAGCTTATCCAACTGGGGTTGGGGGTTACCTTCACAAAATGACGAGGTATTGACCTAGAATTCACCGGGCGCTTCAGTTTTTAACTATAATCGTTTTATTGAGAATTCTATGGCATAATGACTGATTAACATGGATGGTTGATTTTGTCAATCGCTACCAGACCTACCATACAAATGACAGCAGATGTAAGAACCAAAGCCACCTATCTCCCTTCCTCCTCCCTATATCCCTTATTTTGTTGAATGTCTGGAGGAATTAAGGAAAGAGAATCACACAATCAAATTTCTGTATCAATGAATACCTATACGTGCAAATGTTCTTTTCACTCTATAGAAATTATATTTTTCTCCGGATCTCTAAATATATGGATATGGATACATAGTCTCTCTCTCTCTCTCTCTCTCTCTCTCTCTCCTCTCTCTCTCTCTCTCTCTCTCATACGCAAAAATATGCTAGTGTGAGCCATAAATTCCAGGATTTTACCACATTATGGGCTATATCTCCAGCCAGAAAAGTCGCGGCTATTACCACCAAGACAAAAATCCAAATACTACTGCACACATTTCCAGAACACCGAACTGAGCGAGTGTTACGAATGACGGAAAAAAAGTTAATTGAGAGAGAGAGAGAGAGAGAGAGAGAGAGAGAGAGAGAGAGAGAGAGAGAGAGAGAGAGAGAGAGAGAGAGAGTTTCGGATACCTGAGAGATCATCTACTATAAATACACCAGTGTATTTCAGCTAAATTGGTTCTGGGCAATATTTGGATGAAGAGCCAGTAATAATTCGGCATAAAAGCTCCCATGACCATTAGTGAAATGTACTATTACTACGTGAGTCGGTGGGATCAGGAGGTTACAATGAAGACCAAAATTGTTAGAACTAATTTGACATCAATAGTATGACTAACAGAGATAATCAGAACACTGTAGAGAGAACTAGCATTTCAAGAAATATCTAAAAATATAAAATTTCAATATATTCGAAATTAACGGCTCCCTACCTCGGCCTACATCACACAAAACACACACACACACACATTATATTATATATAATGTGTGTGAAGACATATTTGTGTGGTACACACGTAGAGAATCTTTGAAAAAAATTCTAATTGTAACGAACGCTATACCGCCCGTTATATTAACTAAACACGATTATAAATAAATTACAATATAAATCTCCACGCGACAAGAATTTCACGACGCCAAACACGTGCCGCCGCCCACTCCACACGTGCACTGCTTTAGAAGACATGTAAATCATTTTCATTAAACGATGAAATCACGTCAACGCAACATCCCACAGGAGCCTCTCTCTCTCTCTCTCTCTCCTCTCTCTCTCTCTCTCTCTCTCTCCAAGCAACCTGACACGCCCAACGGCGGCATACCGAAATGCCAAATGCCTAATTACCCTGACACTCCTTGTCCCATTAAGTGGCTCTATTAAAGCGCAAGTACGCACTGACATGTCGAGGTTCCAAGACCGGGGATGTCTTTTGACTCCGTCGCACGAGAGATGTAATTATATAATAATGATGTCACAATACAATGGGAACTGGGACCACCAGAGTTGAAAGAGAAAGAGGGGAAAAAATGGATAAGCATCAAGATCTGAAAATAGAAATAAGAAGGATATGGGATATGCCAGTGGAAATTGTACCCATAATCATAGGCACTCCCCCCCCCGATCCCAAGATCCATGAAAAGGAATCTAGAAAAAAAAAAACTACAGGCTGAAGTAGCTCCAGGACTCAGTGGCAGAAGAGTGTTGATCCTAGAAAACAGTTGCGACATAGTAAAGAAAAGTGGATGGACTCGTAAGGAGGCAGGATGCAACCCGGAACCCCACACTATAAATACCATCCAGTCGAATTGGAGGACTGTGATAGAGCAAAAAATAATAATAATAAATAATAATAATAATAATGGAAAAACAAATCAACGGTTATGTAAATGTGCATATATTTATATTTAAAACTTTAAGGATAGCTTTCAGAACAGATTCCCGAAAGTTATCCTTAAAAGTTTTAAATTTAAATAGATATACATTTACATATAATAATAATAATAATAATAATAATAATAATAATAATAATAATAATAATAATAATAATAATTAAGAGGGAAATGTTCTTCTGGGTGCTTCTAGTGGGTCTTACTCTATTAATATAATATTAATAATAATAATAATAATAATAATAATAATAATATAATAATAATAATAATAATAATAATAATAATAACAATAATAATAATAATAATAACAGACTGCATTAATTTACCACAGCAAGGCATTTTTGAGAATGATGACTTCATTCCCGATTCAAGTGTAATAATTCAAGTGTAACAAAATCTAAATATTTCTAGAAATATAAAAAAAAATAATAAGTGAAAAAAAAAAAAATTTGATATATCAAAATTGTCACCTTCAAAAGTTGAACTTTTCGGGAATGAAGTCATCAAAAGGGCTATTATCAATGCGTAAAAATTTGATCAACTTTATGAGAATGGCAGCAATCAAATTCTCAATTTGAAGAGAACCGTCAATATTAAATAAAAGCCCTGGAAAGAACACCCTCAACATTATTCGTGTAAAAGTTCGAGTAGAGCGCGCCACTGTATTCCAATTTCCACGGCAAGAGCAATCAAACTCTACATTTTCGAGGAATTATCACCATAAAATGAAAACTACTACAACAAATGTAATATCAGGGATAGAACACCATCCGAACCTAAATTTTCTCGCAAGAACTTTCCAAATCAAAAACCTCAATGAATTACCATATTCCTACGTTCATCATGAAAATACAAATCTAGCAAAATGTGCAACTACAAACAAAAATCTGAAATCAGTATCAAAACTACTGAGGAACGCTGTGAAAAAATTTAATTGAACCATATAACCAAGTATACTAATGTAATAAGGAAGATTTGATCAGGAAAAAATATTAATCGATTGATGGCACGAGATAGCAAAGGGGGAGAAGGCTTTACTGTGTTATCAGAAGTGAAGGAAGATAATAAAATTAGGGGAACAAAAATTCGGGGCATAAAATCCTTTTCGAACCGAACGTTGGAAAATTGATAATCTGACAAAATGGGATAACAAAGATAAGAGTTCAACTTACTTATCTGTTTTGGGTATTCCTCCTCCCGATGCACCAGGTCGAGGAAGAGATTGGTGATGAGATAGAGGTGCTCCATGCCCCTGGCGTTGAAGTTGTCCTTCGACAGGTAGGTCTTGTTGACATAGGCGTGCGAATAGGCAATGCGAGGCTTGGGCTCCTCCACCACCGCTACCTCGGGGTCCAAGACCTCCTCCGTCGTGGGACCCAAGGTGGCGGTGCTTTGCCTGACGACGAGCTCCTCTTCCTCATCGTCCGCCGACGACGTGGGTTCATCCGTCAGTAGCGGGTTCTCGGGCAGATCCTCAAACACATCCTGCAGGAGCCTGGTGTCCTCCGACGCCACCACGGCGGAGAACGTGCCCTGGGGCTCCTCGAAAAGGTCGAGCGAGTCGAGGTCGGGGGCGGCGCCCCTGGTGATCGGACATGTGGCTGAGAGCAGCAGCAGGAGCGGCAGGAGGAAGAGGTGGGAAGAGGTCACGGAGATGATGAGGGTCGGCCTACTACGGTAGGGCTTCATGGCGGCGATCGAAGTCACTCTCTCATACAATCTATCGCTCGGATCCTGTTGCTCGCCACTCTTTCTCTCTCGCGCGCGATCGCTCTCAGGTACAAGTGTGTCACACGTGGCGGGGGGCAAGGGGGGCGGAGCACCCGGCACCCCCTTAACACTTCACCTCTTTCACCCACCACCACTTCGTCCTCACCACATCCACATCACGCCTGCCAGGGAGAAAGAAAAACCAACATGAGAATTGAATCAAACCATTTACAGTCAAGTTCAGGGCATCAATTAGGTCATGGATCTTCTTCAGAAAAATAAACTCTAGTTCTAAATACACGAAGCAGGTCAGCATTTCTCATCAATATACATTTCAGAAATACAATGACACAGAATCATTTACAAAAACACTGACATAATATATTAACGCACTGGCTTTACTTTAACCAACACTGTAAATCCCATTCAGCAAAATGCCAGCTGATTCATCACAAATGAATAACATACATGCCAACATAAAAAAAAAAAAAAAAACATGAAATTAACTGAATGAAAAAATGAATGACATAATAGCTCCAATTACTTCAGTTTATCCCCAAAAATATGATTATGATATCATGAAGCGTTTGGAAGCCATAAAACTGAGTGAAAATGAAATATGGTTTTAATCCTTCCCCAGGACACGGAAAAAGGCAACTGAAAATAGGACTCTCGTAATCTGATGATGCTGGCACTCAGTTAATGGTTGGAAATCGGATATTGCCTGCGGTAATGGAATTCCGTATCATTTCACAGACCGGTTGCTTACTTCTTTGCAAATTATTATTCATTTCAATTCACAATTTCGCAATGAGGCAAAAAAAGGTAGTTTTTTTTTTTAGTAATCTTGTGTCAATGTATATGATAATATATATATATATATATATATATATATATATTTTATATTATATATATGTGTGTGTGTGTGTGTGTGTATACATACAATACCATATATATAATATAATAATATATAATATATATATTATAATATTAATATATTATATTGTATATATATATATATATGATATAATATAAAAATATATATATAACACACCACACAATAATATATAATATTATTATATATATATATAATATGATATATGATATATATATATATAATATATAAATATTAAATCCAAATAAGTCCTTAATTAAATGTCCCTTAATATTCAATTACTCTAACCTCGAAAATTAATATATTTTCATGTGTGTGACAAGCCTTGGTGGGGGTAAAGCGCGTCACTGTACGTCCTGAATTCTTGGTTCCTTGGTTCGATCCCATGAACCGACCAATTTCTTAACTACTAAAAAAAAGATTCCCCTTCGGTTACCATACATGATTATCAATTCCGAGGTAGAGCGAATTATATATTAAAGGACATTTGTAGCTTAATGCCTGTATATATGAATCACGGGATGAGATAAAATTCACAATATATTTATAATATTATAATATATATATATATATAATTATATATATATATATATAAACACACACACACACTTAAATTATATGTATATGTAATGTATATGTATATGTTATTAATATTAATATATATATATATATATATATATATATTATATATAATATATCTAATATATAAAGATATATATATATAATTATTATATATATTATTATATAAAGGTAGGAAGTGCTTCCAGTCTCAATCGAGTTGTTTACATTTACATGCCACCCGAAGCCCGGGGAGATAAAATAAAAATGGTAGAGGCCTAAAGGGATTGCGCCATCCCTGCCTTACCCGTTGCCCCAAACCGATAAGTCGGGGACGGGTTATGGGAGGGGGGGGGGGGGTGTTGGAAGGGGAAAGCGAAAACTGGATCATTAAAATGAAGGCCTGCAATGCGCCTCTCACCCAGGAACCCTTTCGGAACTTAGCCCTTAAGGGACGGTGGAACGACCTTAACCCTGAGGCCGATTCCCCTTTCCCCTTCCCCTCACTGCCTATATGGAATCCTTCCCCCTATTCTTCATTCTTACTCCCCCTCCATTCCCCTCTTTCCATCATTTCGCTCAACCCTTCCTTCTACTGCTCCCTTTCTCTACCTTTTATCCTTTCCTTCTTTTATCCGCCATTTTGTCCAAATGATATGATCCTTTAGCTTTCCTCTTCCGACATCCTTCCCGTAACCCTTATTCCTCATAAGCTTATCCTTCGCCAACATTTACACCTATGGCGTGTTATCCTATTCAGACAACCCCCCCCCCCCCCCCCTCCCCCCCCAACTCCACTCACTCAGCATCTGAGCAGGCTAAACACCCCGTTCTCCCTCCCCTATACCCTTCAACCATATACGCCCAGTAAACACACTATACCGAGATGGGAGTTGCGATGATGGAGTAGACCTTTCGTTGCCCTTCGCCTTTTGACTTAGCGAGATCTCGAGGGGAGATGAGGGAAACTGGAATCGAGGAAATGAGAGAGAATGGGAAGAATAGACGACGCAAATTGAGAGGAAATCAGCAAAAATGGGAGCACCGGTCTGGATCATGTGGGGGAAGCGGCGAACAAATGGATAAGCAAAACCTGAGGGGCTGATTTGGGACTGCAAAGTGGCGTCACAATTGCCGTGGTCAGCACCGGAAATTAATGGTTTGATATTACTAACTGAGAGTGAAAAAACTTCGGAATTTATGAGACGAAAATCGTTAATGTTTGGATATGAATTACAAACTATTCCTCTAACAGTATGGGGTAGATTATAAGTTCATTGCAATGGTAAAAGTGTCAGTTAAGAGAAAATTAAGGGGAGAGAGAGAGAGAGAGAGAGAGAGAGAGAGAGAGAGGAGAGAGAGAGCGCGCAATAACCGTCAATCCAACGCCAAAACAGAACACGGGCCCTGTAACGTCAATACAACTGTATAATCTATAAACCAATCTTCTTTGCCCTTCTAGTCACGACACGATAGGCCTCTAACTCAGTAAAGACTAGTTTAATAACAATAATAATAAAGGGAGGAGGAGGAGGCCGTAGGTGGCGCCCGAAAGGAACAGGACCAACGAAATTGCAACTTTTCCCAGCCGAGCTCTTCCGCTTGATTAAATACTTTGGCCAACTTTTCTTCTCCCGAATGCAAATTCGGGAACGACTTTATTACGTTCTCAGATTACCCGTGTACGAATATTCATGCGCAGTATATTTCCGTCTTCCCGGAAAATATGCACACGAAGATAAATCTCTGTTGACTTATCGTTATGAGTTACTGTCTTCGCCTCATTTAATCTTTTCCCCTAACTCTTAATGAATAATCTAAGAGCTCTTGTGATACCTATGGCGCCGCCGTCGTCGGCTTCAGTGGTCAGAGGGTTAAAAGTTCTTCAGGTTCCCAGTCACTTTTGAGGCTTATGAGGCATCACCTGTTTGGGATATACCCTAAGTCACCTTTGGTTTGGGAGTAGGTCAAGGTTATATATCTATAGAAAGCTTCAACCATGTGTTAGGAATTTTAAACCCACCTAGCGAGCTCGGTTTTCTTATCACAACTACCGTTTAATGGTATTCTGATCTTCGAGTTAATGGCATTTACAATTTCAGACCAGAATTAATGGCATTTACAATTTCTATTAGAATCAATGGCATTACGCTTCGAATTAATGGCATTTACAATTTCTGACAAGATTAATGGCATTTACAATTTCTGACAAGAATTAATGGTATTTACAATTTCTGACAAGAATTGATGGCATTTACAATTTCTGACAAGAATTATTGGCATTTACAATTTCTTACAAGAATCAATATCATTTACAATTCTTACAAGAATTAATGACATTTACAATTTCTTGCAAGAAGTTTCCTCATTTTGAATAATATATATATATATATATATATATATATATTATATATATATATATATATATATATATATATATATATATATATATATATATATATATATATATTATATATTACGCTTTTCGGTTATACCGAAATACATATGAAGATCTAGTATAATTAGCTCACATACTAAAATAAGAATTCTCAACGCGAGACTAACAAAACATAAAGATTCAGTTTCTCCAAAATATGAGAAATTAAAGATCAAGACAAAATGAAAACTGTAATTACAAATGAAAAGCAATACCACCGTTTACAAACTGAATTGGTAATAAGAAAAACCAAGAACTACTTAACTGCAACGCCCTATACAAATAGACCACAGTAATTTGCGAGAGAGAGAGAGAGAGAGAGAGAGAGAGAGAGAGAGAGAGAGAGAGAGAGAGAGAGAATGTTTATTCTCTCCATAGATATTCGATGCCTGGTCTATGAATATATATTCTCTTGGGGAGGCAAAATGCCCCATCAATGCAAATTCCGGGGCGAGGAGAATTTCACAGAAAAGCAAAAATCAGGCCCGATTTTCGGGGCCAGGCAGGAAACCAGGGAACCGAGGAACTCGCTCCTGGGGGGCCAGGGAAAGGAAAGCATGGCTGGGAGAATGCAGGAAAATCCTAATGCATACATAAGAGAATTGAAGGGCTTCAGAAATCCATCAACTGGACCAGAAAACCAAGGCTGGGGAAATGAATGAAAACCGAGCAAAACCCAGGCCAAGGCAATGTATTGGTGAAAAATGTATGAACAAATAAATGACAAAAGGGATAACAAATAAATACATCGACAGATAAATGGCTTAATAAAGGGGAAAAAACTAGATAAAAAACGATTAGGACATAAACCGAAGAAAAACAAATGAAAAATTACAAAAATTAAGACATTTAGGTTAGAAGGAAAACTAACATTTTTTGGCCAGACATAAAAAAATAGCAATATTACATAAACAAGACCACGAAGAAAAATGATCAATTTCCCATTATAAATATGTATATATCTAAGAAATACATCTTTCTTGACATTTGTCTACCTCTGCAACAAAGTTTACTTAAACCCCTTGTACCTCTGTTAAACTAAGCAGTTAACTGTGTACCTGGTGATCAACTGGCAGCTACGGATCGTACAAAAGGAGAGAGAGAGAGAGAGAGAGAGAGAGAGAGAGAGAGAGAGAGAGAATCAGTGCTCTATGACTTATACTACTTTAATAAAAATAGGACGACCTCGACGATATAATACTACCTAACCCCATTCAAGGGGAAGGGTGGGGAGGGGAAAGAGACCATTTATCATAAATTTTCCTTCTCTCTGCTTAAAATAATAGTCGCCCCTAACCTCTTTTTAACGGCAGCCCAAAACGATTCCTCCCTTTCTTTGAAAATGACTTATTAACCCCCATTCCAAAACTTGAGAAGACGAAGGATGATTATGCAAATGAGGCAATCCAGATGTAAATAACTTTGTGGGGGGGGGGGGGGGTGACTTTTTGTCTGTTCGCGCCGTTGCTCTACTCCCCCCACCCCCAACGACGTGTTTATTGCTTTACGGTTTCATCGTATGACAACTACGTTGCCCATTCTGAGAGAGAGAAGAGAGAGAGAGAGAGAGAGAGAGAGAGAGAGAGAGAGACTTCATTTGCAGAAAACCCCGTGGGCCCACAGATCTCGCCATTCAGAAAATTAGATCTATTCCCCACTCTCTAGTTGATGCGCGCGCGCGCACACACACACACACACACACGAGCACATGCCCAGTTATTAAAGAGACTGTAATACGTTGCTCGGTCATTCCCACTACAGTAACATCTGCTGGAGTTACCCTTATGCTAACCTGGCGTCACGAAGTCAAAGGTGAACCGTTAAGTGATCAACAGAAATGACTAGTCAATAAAATCCGTCATCATAAATGAAAAGGAGGTGAATCTACCTGGCCACTTAAAACTCATGCTGCCCTATTTTAAAAAAATAAACTTCATTCAATTATACAAATACATATAACACGATTCCTCCATGTAATATAAGTACTACCCATAAATATAAACAGGAATTAGGTGGCCATGACAATCAGTCACAGCCACCTCTATAAAGACACTGGATTTAGGGAGATTCATAGTTATAAGAACTTGATAAATAGACTTTATATGAGAAAGAAATTTAATCACAATCACACACACACAATATATATATATATATATATATATATATATATATATATATATATATATATATATATAGAGAGAGAGAGAGAGAGAGAGAGAGAGAGAGAGAGAGAGAGACCTTACAGCTCGTTCGGGTTACCCCATGTCCCTCAATGTGAGGCAACTCTAAATGTCTACCAGAGAATTGCTAATGCATCTTCCGGTACATTTTGCATCTTCCAATCTTGGATGGTCTGGGATGCAGCTTAGAATTTGTCGAGAGAGAGAGAGAGAGAGATAGAGAGAGAAGGAGAGGAGAGAAGAGAAGAGAAGATCTTACGAATATCCCGTAAAATTTTCTGGATGTCACCGCATCGCTCGTAATAAGAGCATCAACAACCACCACCCAACACCTCCCCCTCTCCCCCCCCAAACGGCCCCAGAGACGCACACACACACGCGCGCTTACAAACAAACAAACAACACACACACACACACTAAAACAACCTACGAAAACCTCACGCAAAGTGAGGTGCAAAATGACGACATATAAGGAGAAATCTGTCACGAGCGACCCTCCCCCCCACCCCCCGTTGCCAACGACCATCACCTCCTTTGCACAGATCCTTGGTAGCTGAGCTCCGAAGTGTCAACACCAACTGTTAACATTTTCCGGATATGCACCGAAAAGGCCAAATCAAAGATAGAAGAAAGCAACGAGTTATGAAAGATGAGCAAGAACGCTGGTGGAGAGAGAGAGAGAGAGAGAGAGAGAGAGAGAGAGAGAGAGAGAGAGAGGACTGAAAAATTATATAATGATAATAATTAATAAAACCAGTTCGACAGGCAAGCAAGAAGAATAATAAGACACATGAGAAGGAAAAAGAAAGGAGTTTAAGAGGATTCACACGAGAACGAGAGAGAGAGAGAGTCAAGAAGAAGAAGAAGAAGAGGAGGTGGAGGAGGAGGAGGAACGGATCCATTTCAGAGCGAAATTTCAATTTTATACGTGGCATTCCATCCACGGAGAGCAACCAATAAAATTCGAATAAAATTCTGCTTTCGGGGCACGCTGAAATTGGCATGTCGGCCAAATGGCTCCCCAGACTTCATTTTGATGTATGGGCGTTCGCCGAAAACATAAGAAGACCTTTCCCCTTAAAAGAAGTGGTAAAAAATAATTTTTGCCTTCGATCACAGTATTTATATCTACTAACTATGTAAACAAACTCAGCTGCTCCATTGCTTAAAGCCGTAAAGGATTAATGAGCGCATGAAACCAATCCGTCGCTTTATTTAATTACGATATATTCAAGTAATATTTTAATTTCATCCACAAAACCACACTTCTGTTTTGGCCTAGAGTAAATATATGAAAACACCACCCTCGTTAAATATATAAACAAACTACCCTTGTTTTACGTGGCTCTATAAATTTCCAAAAGAAACTATTCCATATATTTTTAAATACTGCAGGAATTACCCAAAGGTATACATGACACAGCACCGATTTTTTAAACGAATGTATGAATTACATGAAACCTCCCAGCCACTTCAAGCAATAAAGGGCTACTCTCATAAATGAAACCGTTCCGTTGTCCAACTCCTCAGCGGAATGCGCTCTCTCTCTCTCTCTCTCTCTCTCTCTCTCTCTCTCTCTCTCTCTCTCTCTCTGGACCCCTTGGTGCACACCACTTGCATGAATGTTTCCATCAACACTGAATATGGCCCACGCAACACAACACCCCCGGCCAAAAGCAACAGGTCACCTCACAAAGTGCAAAGGGTCACGGATAATACGAGAGGACGAATGCAAGCAATACCAAGCACCAAGAAAAAGATAAAAAAAATGGGTACTTAATTGCTCTCTCTCTCTCTCTCTCTCCCAGAGAACAGAGGTTTAAAATGGATTTTTATGATACCATTTGACAAAGTTTTGTAATCATACGCATTTTATGTAAAAACTTAATACCCTCTGTAAACTAAAATGTGGAAATAAAGGCATTATTATTACTATTATTATTGATCTCTCTCTCTCTCTCTCTCTCTCTCTCTCTCTCTCTCTCTCTCTCTCTCTCTCTCTCTCTCAATGAGAGACCTCCCTCTCAGCTGAGAAAACCAGCGACAAAGAATTCGTTTTCCCTCTCTTAACAAACTCAGCATAAGACGAACGACCGGAAAATCAGCTAACCAGCTACAAACATAAATCCTGTCTGTCTTCCCTTCCCTCGACAAAGAGAGAGAGAGAGAGAGAGAGAGAGAGAGAGAGAGAGAGAGAGAGAGAGGAAACAAATCAGATCTCTGCCTATTACTTCGGGTAATAATCCTCCTCCAGCGAAGATCCAAGGCAATCAAATCCATTATCCAGGACGAACCCTTGCCTACCCAAACAGTCTTTCCCTTTAGGATTCGTCTTCCCGGGATAATTCACTTCTTTGTATGCCAATAACATACTTCTTTCTATTCCAACATTCATTCCCGATTGCCTCTTCTCCGTTCGAACCAGGTCCCCCCCCCCCCTTTTTTTTTTTTACTATTACTTCTAAAAAAAAAAATTCTCTCTTTCTCTGCTTCCGTCCTCTTAAATTTTACACAAAGTTTTATTTTTTCCTTTCTTTTTCAATTCTTTCGTTCTTCTGTGTCTTTGTTTCTTCCATTCACTCCTTTAGAATTTCCTTCTCTCTTTACCTCACCCCTCTCCATCTTTATCTCTCGCTTCCTTCCACTTTACTTGCTTCATTGTTCTTCCTCACACTTCATTTTCCTCACTTTTCAAACTCCATTCCTCAATCTTATGCACCATTTCCTACTCCCATTTCTCCCTTCAACACCAAATTAACCCCATCCTTATAGCCGCCCTATCCAAAGAACTTTCTCTTCCCCAATCTATGCTCTCTCTCTCTCTCTCTCTCTCTCTCTCTCTCTCTCTACCAATCTATGCTCTAAGTTAACCATATTAGCTCATGGGAACATACGATGCACCGTGGGAATCTAGGCACGCACCCCGTTACGGTGAAGTTTGTGGTATTGTCATTACCATTTTTCTTTCATCTTTTGCTTCCCACTTCTTTTGGAGCGTTTTCGTTGTTTTATAAGAGTTTTTTATCATTCCATCGTCCACGTTCTTCTCATTGTAAGTACCGCTATTTTTTTTCACTTTCTACTCTTTTACCGGCCCCTTCTTCAAAGTACCTTACATCCTACTTTTATCTTATCTTAAACAACTTGTTTTGTCTCCAATTAATTTTACGTTTCTTCAATTTTAAACGACGACTGAAAGACCTTAAGGAAAGCATTAAAAATTTTGAATCTAAAAAATGACTCAACATCTGAATATGTGCTTACTTAATTTTCTGAGAAAAATAAGATATACCTATAAAAAATTTACATACAGTCCACTTCCACTGTCCTCGCCTAATAAAACAATATACTGTCTATGCATATGTGTATAAATATGTTGCTAAAAACGTTTAAAATCAACAAACAAAGAAGTTTGGACATGAAAAGTTCCACTTTAATATTCGGGACGTTTCTGTACCTCTTATGAGAACTGCCGGGTGACAAATTCCCTTTGCTCACAACGACACAGAGTTGTCGGAAGAATTTGCATTTGCAACTTCAAGAAAAAGGACAACTCGAAATTAATCTGCTCTCTTCTCTCTCTCTCTCTCTCTCTCTCTCCTCCAGTTAGAGTTCATCTTTCTCTTGAAAATGACAAGTCACCCTAAGTTAAAAAACCTTTTTTTTTTTTTTACTTATAATAGCGATGTGTTGGTTCCATTCTGAATATTTAATACAAAAACGAAATGTTCTATTGCAAATATCCGTCAATTATATTTATGAACCCCTATAACTGCCCATAAAAAGAAAAAAAAAGCCAAACTGCGATCGTTGCAAGAAGTTTCGTAAAAAGGGAAAACCAATTAAAAACTTTTTCAAAAAGAGAACAGCAATTCAAGTATTTTTAGAGGAAACAGCAGTTAAGATGACCTTTTTAAAAAGGGAAGGGCAACTAATAAGTACTTTTTACACAGGAAAAAAACTCAAAAAGCTCTTTATTAAAAAAAGAAAGAAAAAAAAACGAACCAACAATTAGTCCTCTTACAAGGGACCTGCAATTAAAAAGTCCTCGAGGGAGGTAATATGACATCTACGTAATGGGGGGAGGGAGGGTGGTGGTTGTTTGGAGTGTGTGGGTGTGTGTGGGGGGGGGGGGGTTCCCCAACCAACAGAAACCTTGACTCCCCCAAAACAAAATATCCATCGGACTGGAATCCCCAATGAAGTTGGGGGAATCCTTTGCCACCCCTCACTCCCTCACTCAAGCACCTCACCTATCTCACTCACCCGCCCACCCATACTCACTCATTCACGCCTCCGTACTCGTCCATTCATGCCTTCAAGAGCTTCCCGCACAATAGCAACAAATGGCGGAACAACGAGGGCTTCTGCAACCGCAATTCCAGCGATTCCGATTCAGGACGGAGACTCAAGAAAATGGGAACACGCGAGAGGACTGAAGAAGGGGATAACAAGAAAGGAAGAGATGAATGAGAGGGGGAAAGAGGGAGGGAAAAAACCACGTCATCGAAGATGGACGATGCAACAAAGGAAACTGCATCTCGGGGCAAGCGTTCGGTAACATGTTGTTTAAGCTTTCCACTGAATGGTGCTCTGTTTTTTTTTTTTTTTTCTGTGCTTGAATATTTTGAAATGAGGCGTTTCCAAATTGTCTGAAATGTGGAGATACTGTAAGAATATTCTTTCTTACTAGAGCTGCCGCCTTTAAATTTTCAACACAGGATGTGCTTCCACCTTTCAGTGGTTTAGATACCATGACCTTAACTTCGACCAAAATAGAGGAATTAAATCCAATCCACAGACAAAGTTATCCCATGATAAGGACTATGTTAACAAATGTGGTCATTATTATTATTATTTTTATTATTATTAGCCACAATGCTGAGTCAATTTATTATTATCATCACAAGGCAAAGTTAATGCCCATGATAAGGACTGACGTTAAACAAATGTGACATTATTATTGTATTTTATTATTATTAATTATTAGCCACAATGCTGAGTGAATTTATTATTATTATTATTATTATTATTATTATTATTATTATTATTATTATTGTTATTATTATTATTTTTATAAGTAATGTGATGTATCGTGGGTACCTAAATTTGTTAAAATATATGAACTTCTATATACTAAACTTGAGACATCTCGCTTTGTCTAAAACTGGTCATGAAGACTGAGCATGCTATCGATAGAACTCTGCACAATTTTAAATGAAATATAATAATCTACTTTGCATTTATATTACTTTCATTAGAGAACAATACATCACGGAAGTTAATGTAACACTTCCAAGAAAACCACACATTCAGCCATAATAATACATGACAGTCTCTCTCTCTCTCTCTCTCTCTCTCTCTCTCTCTCTCTCTCTCTCTCTCTCTGCCGGAATCCAGCAACCAGTACCAAGACGGAACAAGCCGGGGCACAAAGCACTTCCATCCCATCAAAACGCCATTAAAAGCTTCTAAAAGCAACAATTATAATCCCACGAGAGAGAGAGAGAGAGAGAGAGAGAGAGAGAGAGAGAGAGAAGAGAGGATTATCCCCATTAGGAGAGCAATTACGGGACGGTTTTCAAATGTGCCTCTGGAAGACTGGGAGTGAACAACCCACTCTCCTTTGCCTGGTCCTAAATTAGCCCATCTTGGGCGTAATTAGCAGGCATCGCCGCCTCCCTCCTCTCACAGGCCCTTACAAATAAACAGATCAGGTTACGAACGTGAGGCTTGTTTGTTTGTTTATTTATTTCTTTTTTTTTCTAACAGCTGACTTTCATACACTGGATGCTGAAGTTTGATAGATTAAGACGTTGTACCTGCTAATGCATATACTCTGTAGTTGCGTCATTTCTCAACAAATTATGATTTATCTACGTTATGTTAATTTGCACATTTTCTGATACGACCTGTACTTTGGTGTACTTTCCTTCGCTTGGCTATTCTCATTTCATTGGTGGATAATTAATTAATTCAAATATAATCAGCAAGTTATTGGACTTGTACGGTCTGAAAGCAAACACAAGTATTTATGCTTTAACAATTCATTAAAAAGTGAGAGAGAGAGAGAGAGAGAGAGAGAGAGAGAGAGAGGAGAGAGAGAGAGAGAGAGAGAGAGAGAGTGCATGGAGCTTATTGTCCCTTATAATGACCAACTTCATGTGAATATACATACAGAGCCAAGTTCTTAGTTTTCCATGCAGGAGTCTTCCGGTTGAGCTACTCTTACGAATCATATAATTACACCAAACACTAGAGCTTGCTATATAAATAGAGACTCGGATACGAACTTAACCCCCACGGAAAGTCTGTAGAACAGACAAAATATTCTAAGACAAATTATACCTCATTGTTACGGATAGAATATACCGAAACAATGTAGAATATTTCCTCTACACTATCATGCCCTTCAGTAACTTGACCACAAACACTCATGGGCACAGAACACGACCTAGTCTCACACTAATTGCTTTCATCACAAAAGTTTTTTTTCTATAGCTAGAAACAGATTACCTTTACATCATACACCCTCAGTACCCTCGCAGGTGCAACTTTATCAACACGATCAAAACCTGTTTCAGGTCCATATATGTGCCACAAATAACTTTTTCCCTTTGCTCTTCAACTTCTCACATAACTGCTTCATAATGACCACTTGATCCACACACCCTCGTCCTTCTCTAAACCCACTCTGCTCTTCCCTTTTCATCTGTCATCAAAAGGCAGGTGAATATTGTGGAATAAAATATCTAAATTACAAGAGTACACAAAGTTCAACAGCCACACTGTCATAATAATAATAATAATAATAATAATAATAATAATAATAATAATAATAATAATAATAATAATAATAATAATAATAATAATAATTAAAAGCCACAGTAGTGTTAAAAATATATTTTTTGTACAAGGTTAAAAATGACAAAAAATATATATATTATTTATTTTTAACACTATTGTGGCTTTTAATTGTCAATATTATAGCCTTGTTACAGAAGTTCCTTAGTTCAATAATAATAATAGTAATAATAATAATAATAATAATAATAATAAGCAACACAAACAACAACATCATAAAGCTGAAAACACAACCACAAACAACAACATAATAACAAAGCTGCAAACACAACCACACGCACGACCCAGATCGTTCCCGATTCTGAAGAATTTCCACGGATCCCCCCAGAGACAAGACAAGAGATTCTCCATATCAGAAATGATAACCGTAACTTCTACTACATTAAATGCCCCGGGATTTATATCCTTTCCTGTGTAACTTATGAGAGGAGCTCTGAAGATGGTCGCACGTACTTGGGTAATCTCGACATTTTTCACGCCCGAGGCCCTCCGTTTTTATCACGCTCGAAATATAAATAGGTCTCTCTCTCTCTCTCTCTCTCTCTCTCTCTCTCTCATATGTAGAAATCAAAGTATGTGGGCGTTTTTTGTTCGTTACTATGATATTCACAACAACCCACCCCCAAAATTTCATATGCAAATATATTATGTATGTATGTATACATATATACGATATATATATATATATATATATATTATATATATATATATATATATATATTATATATATATATATATTTCATTTGTCCATTATGGTATATCTGCATACACAGATAGACACACACAGACACACATATATATAGATAGACAGATTAAGATAGATAGATACATATAGATGTGTGTGTGTGTGTTTATATGTGTGAGGTGGGTGTGGTTGTTTATATATTTAGCTTTTTGCGCTTTTCTATTGTTAACTATTTGTCCTTGGTTAGAACTTTCCAAGTCATATCCACGAAGTCAACAAAGTAGAACAATTCTCAAAAAAGAAAAAATACCAAAGCCAATCTCAACTGAATGCTATTGTGAGACTGTCTAAACTTTCCTAAATCAATTAATCATGTTTTTTTTCCTAAACAATGAGAAAAATAAGTACCGGGATCAAGTAACACCAAAAAGTAACCAAAAATCTCAAAGCAAAAACAGTAA
>NC_061088.1:19295507-19358007 GCF_015104395.2 Macrobrachium nipponense | reverse complement strand
GCAATTCAAGATTCAAATTAAGATTCAAATTCAAATAGTTTATTGACATAAAAATACATCAAGTAAGGCAAAAATTGATTTCTCATATTAGTTACTTATTCAGTTACATTGTTATTCATAAGGAAACAAACCATTTCAGATACGCTAGTTAATGTTTTATCTCTAAATTCTAGAAGTTCAAAACACTCCAACATATAATATCGCGATTCAAGAAACTGAAATCCGTCACTAACGATCATAAAAGTAATTTGAACTGGCAAACGACAAAATGAATTCGCAATACTGCAGCAGCCAAGCAAGAAATCTGAGCTTGCATCAACACAAATGTAGAAAAAAAAATATTGAGTTTGCTTTAAGGGCAGTCCGACACAGCAGCAATCGGATGCCAAAGTGTCTCCAATGATAAGACCAAATAAGACTCGCAGGAGACTGACTGAATCTGACACTGGGAAAATGCTTTCCTTGTATGTCACGGCGAATCCCTTCAATGTGTACCTGTCCCGGGCTTTCGACCACATGGGGGGAGAGGGAAACGAGGAGCGGAGGGGAGAGAAAGACGAAAAAGGATAGAATATAGAGAGGAAGGGAAGAGGGGTTATGGAAGAAAAGACAACGAAAGGACAATAAACGTACTGGAAAAAAGGAGGAGGATATGGGTGATAACAATGGAAGAAAGAAAGAAAAGAGAAACGACTTTAAACGAATAAGGAAGTAAAGGAAGGAAAACGCAAGCAAAAAACTTACAGGTTTCACGCTCCTTCACAAACAGAGATAAAGAGCGGGTGAAATGTACCCAGCTTAAGCTAAAATACCTAAAAACAAGTCCAGAAATCTTATGACCCTTCCAGACCCAGTACTTTATTGCACTGTTACTATTTCGTTAAACACGAGAAATTGGCTTTTGCTATAAAAAATAACAAATTGGCATATAACACTAATATACATATTATTCTAGACCGTTAATTAATTCTAACGTTTTAAATGGCTATATTGACTCAATGCTGCTGATACCAGACTCCTAAGGACAACATGCAACATTATAAAAAAAAAATTTTTTAGCGCGGCATGTCATGCGCCCACAACCTGTCTCAATGCCGTCTTGCTTTGACTAGATCACCTATCCAACTCCCCCCCCCCCCCCCCCCCCCCACAAATAAAAGTGAGCGAAAAAATTCTCATGATTTAATCCCTTTTCCAGATTGCGTACCTTTGACTCTCTCTCTCTCTTTCTCTCTCTCCTTGAATGTTACTGCTTTGGGTAACATAGCCAAAGGAAATAATTACTCACTACTATAAAACCATAAAAAAACTGATAAAATATGACTATTTCATGACCGTTAATCACGGAATCAGATACATATAATAAAAAATAACCCCATTTTCCACAAAAATCACTCTCGGGCCTAATTGTGACCCACTGCCGCCTGCCACAACCTACATTTACTCCCTTTACTATTACTCTTGTATTTCTGGATCAGCTGATCACACAGCCAGCATTAGTACATTCCCTTTAAGCTGCATCATAACCACTGACAGTCGGCAGTAACATTCAAGGAGAAGAGAGAGAGAGAGAGAGAGAGAGAGAGAGAGAGAGTCAAAGGTACGCAGCTGGAAAAGGGATTAAATCATGAGAATTTTTTCGCACCCACTTTTTTTTCATTTTTCTTTTTATCTTCTTCAACTCTTCAGGTAAAAGCGAAGGGCAAACCGGATAACGTCTCCCCACGAGAGAGAGAGAAGAGAGAGAGAGAGAGAGAGAGAGAGAGAGAGAGAGAGGGGGGGGGGGGGGGGGGGGTGGAGAAAGGTCAATATCAGCAAAAGGACGTTACGAAAATAAAGGAAAACGCAGGATTAAGTGAAAATCGAGGGTGAAGGATGACTTAAAACGTAGGAAAATGGAAATTAGGTTATGCTAGACTCAGAGTTACACGAAATAATACTCCATTTTGGAGGCCATATTTAAAAATTAAAATACCTCTATGCGTTTTATAAAAAAAAAAAAAAAAAAAAAAAAAAAAAAAAAAAAAAAAAAAAATTTTTAAAAAAAAAAAAAAAAAAAAAAAAAAAAAAAAAAAAAATTTTCCACGAAAAATGAAATAACACTGCCAGCGGAAGGAGAGAAAAAAAAGAGAAAGACAGAAGAATACTATAAAAACTAAGGCAGCTTCGGAAGTGTTTACTTGGTCACACGATGGATTGATAGCTCTATTCTGTCGGTCGTTACGAGACCATAAACAAGCTCTCCACAACAGCCCCTCCGTCCCCCATCCTAATGATATCATCCTCTTGCCTTTATGGCCTCTTTATATAAGGCCCAGAGAAACCTGTCTGAAGATCAGCTTGCCATATAAAAACATACACGTAACAGAGCAGAATGCGAAAATAAAAACAATCGTTCTATGGATTCCGAGAAGCCCACAGCAAGAAGCGTCACTGAGTTATGGAGATAAAAAAAAAAAGTCGCTACGACCAGGTAGAAATAATGGCCCGTTCTACTTTAGAAAAAGGGGCGAAACTGCATCAGTTAGTGCATTCCCAACAAATTAAGCGTTAAAGAGAGAAAATTCAATCCTTGTCTTCAGCCGAGTATCAACCAATGCAGATGTTGAGGCGGAATCTGGTCGGAAACTGTTGGGATTCTCTCTCTCTCTCTCTCTCTCTCTCTCTCTCTCTCTCTCTCTCTCTCTCTCTCTCTCTCTCTCCTAAAACCCTGCTTAATCTCATCTAAAAACAACCTTCCATCTCTACCACGAATTTAAACAACAGAATCTAAACTACATCCTTCAATCTGCCTGCCTGCATCGCCCAACACAAACGCTACCTGTATAATCCAATCTTAGCCATTCAGTACTTTATGCTACGAGAGCAAAACCTTCCCCTTTCAAATCATTAAATAAAAGGGCCCAATCCCCCTTGACCTGCCAATCTTTTGAGTAAAAGACGTCGCTCTATGTGAAGAGGTGATCAAATTTCATGACAGAAAACTGTACACAGCGTCCAGATGATTTTTTATAAACTCAGCACTGTGAAGCGAAAAGGGGAAAACAAAGGCTAGCTATTAAAAATGTTCGATTGGCTTAAAAAGCAAAAGGGGACTGACGGCTTTTACATTTTACTGACAAGCTGAAAAGCAATTCAGTTTTCAAAATGCTCTTCAGTAACTCCTGAGAATCTCGTTACACTTAAAACAATACATACATAAATATAAAAAATGAAGAGAAGCCCTAAATTAGTTATGGCAACCTTTAAAAATTAATTGAGCAATGTTTGACACCATGAAAAAACTACTTTGAAATATGACGTAAAACAAACCTTTCCTATATATGGCAAAGAGGTCTATTTAGAATTTTTTATAGGTCTTCTTAAGAATTACCAAACATGGCTGCCTTCGCTACAACCATCTTCGGACAAAGGCAAACCTTTATGCCCTACCTAGCTCTTCAAATAACCTCTACATTCAGTAGATTAGAATTCGAAAAACCCTACCTCCTTCCGTGTTCCTGGACCATAACCCATTATGATTTCAAGGTCGAGAAAACCAAAACTTCAAAGGGGTTATACATTATACAAATAGTGAGTAGGCAAGACGAATAACACGTTTTAACAATGAATGTTGCACACTAAATTGGAAATTAGCGATAAACTTAACCAAAAATAAATGAGAAGCTTTGAAAAAATACTTAACATCAAAATGGCTAGTGTGTAAAATCTATTTAACAATAATAGAAAATTACATGTGGCTAACATAATATAAAAATAAACGTGGCTTAGATACAATTTGTTACCACACATGACGATCATGAAAAACTTATAGTAATTCACAACCATAATAGCAAAACAATAACGAGCCTAAGCATGGTCATAACAAACGTGAAAACCCGGCTGCAACTAGCCAATACCAGCAATAAGAGAGATTGCAACAATAAACAAAAACAATGAAAATGATTGCAGGCAGTATTGGAAGAGGCCATCAGAATAATTACTGGAGGCCATCCAGCATTTCGAAACATGTTAGCGAGATGAACACTTCGGGCAAAAGGGCAATTATACATAGGCAGAACAATTTAACAAAAACTAAAGTGACGCAGAACTCAAAATAAACAAAAAATTGCCCCAGTTTGTTATTCATTGCACATTTTAATGAACTTTCATACTGAAGCTCCACGTTAACAGACAGCCCTGTAGCTTTTGTCCACTGCAACACTGAAAAACACAAAGTGTGACAATTTGCAGCACGAGTGTAAATGTCATTTACGAGCGAACGAAATCTAATGAAACTGCTGGACGATGGTTGGCGCGACATGACTTACAAAAAGACAAAAGAGGGCTGACCTCCTACAGTGCGGCAGAGGGACAATTGCATTTTATGTCGTGCTTTTTTTCTTTTATTTTATAATCGTCCGTCAGCGGCTATAACCTACTGTAACCCTTAATAATGAACAGACAGTGGTGGTAAATTTATTTTTCTCTTAAAGAAAAAAAAACTATAAAATTTCTTCGTTCATGAAGATGGGTTCGACAATATTCTTAGTCGTGTTAAATGCATTTCTTATGCTTTTATTTACTTAAAAATCTTCGTTCGCCGACGGGAATCTTCATTCACTTGCAGACAACGATGGCTACGCATTGCTTCCTCGTACTAATTTTGAGAGTTTTTCTTATCTTCGTTCACCAACTGGAAGCTCTGGACAGCAGTGCTAAAATAAGCTTTTATCTTCCAAAATACTGCATGTAATATCTTCATTTCATTTTCTTGTACCGCTTGTAATTTTTAAGTGGCAATCAGAGAAATGGCTGCTTAATGTTCATATATATATATATATATATATATATATATATATCTATATTATTATATATATATATATATATATATATAATATATAAATATATATATATATATATATATTATATATATATAATATATATAAAATATATAATATCTATATATATATGTGTGTGTGTGTCTGGAAACTTACGTTTCACCGGTGGCAATCTTCCGTAAATACTGGACAGTGATGACCGTGTTAAACCGTTTGTTTTTTTTTTCTTTTTTTTTTTATGTACGGTATAAATAATCCTTCCTCAATCTCGTCGTAATCGTCAGTAAAAACCGCATTTACCTTCCTCTTTTTCTAAGCCCTTCATAAAATGTTTTTAAAATTAACTCGCCATTTGTTATCACACAGAACGACCAGGAAGCAATAGCTGCATTTAGCTATTCTTTTCCGCCTATATATTATATATATATATATATATATATATATATATATATATATATATATATATATATTATATATATACTCAGAATCTTCGTTTTCATCAAGTAGTAATCTTCGATACAGGCTAAACTATTTCTGTTTTTTCTATTTCTAAATTTTTTTCTATAACAAAATCCGTTCTTCAGCCTTGATGAAAAAAAAAAAAAAATTCCAAATGGCTCTTTAGGCTATAACTATTTCAACCTTTAAAAGACGAAACCTCAAAATGCTAGGGTTTAGCTTTTCGTTCCAGTTGAACTCGAACTCATTTCAAACTTTCTAAGACATTTTCATCTTTCTTCAGTTGAAAAGTTTCACTTGTGGTTAAGCCAAGTTTATCTCTTGATGGAAAATTTCACTTGTGAAGTCAAGTTTATCTCTAGATGGGTTCAAAACCATATCGTACCCTTCATCATCATCGTTATTAAACTGTTCTCTTCTCTTCTCTATGATTTTCGCCTTTTCACATCTTAGGCTTCAATGCTGTGGATATTTATCCTCCAAGCTAAGATTTATTCTCCAAGCTAACAGCTCTTCAGGTTTGCATTAAGTAAATGATTACCAATTTTGAATTAAATAATATGGGAAAGAGAAACTAAAAAGCAACATTTATGTAAATAAAACGAAACGAAAATGTTGGAGAAATCATTCCACAAGCAAACACGAACAAAAGAATTAAGACTTTAAAATGTCTTTCATGGGGTCTTAAGAAAACAAACCGAATCACTCGGGCATCATCACTACAGCTGACTAAACTCTCTAACATCTTTCTTTCAAACCACAACTACATCTGCTACTAATGCGATACTAATAATAATAATTATAATAATAATGTAACTGATATTCTCAATGTCGAGACTGATTATGATTGAAGATTCACAATATTATTCAGTAATGGATTGTGATTATTCATACAAGAGCTAAAAACGCTTTCGGACACTGAGCTGGGTTTAATTGGACTGAAGATGAACCCAGCACAGGGTTCGTAAGATTTTGTAGCGCTTGAATAAATAATCACAATCCAAAACTGAATATTATTGTGAACCTTCAATCATAATAATAACAATAACCAATAGTAATATAATAATAATAAATAATGTGATATTCAAATTAGTAATAAATGCAAAATCCACCAAGGAAAGGAAAGTAATTTCTGTATCTATGTCATAAGCACGAGTTCCCCAACCCCAGAGACTGAAATCTCCCCGCAGAGAGAGAGAGAGAGAGAGAGAGAGAGAGAGAGAGAGAGAGAGATGACGTCAAACACACCCATCCATGTAATCTTGTACAATTCAGTTATTCGCACCAAACGCCAAGTTTCGATTTTGGGTAAAGAGTGGAGAAGAGAAACGAGGCGGGCAAACTCGCTTGACATACCCTTTGAAATTGTTTTTTTTTTTTTTTTCACACACACAAAAAAAAAATTATGAAAATATAACGACGTCGTTAGGAAAATTAAAGAAGGATTCCTCCGGGGTTTAATTACTGCGATAGGTAAATGACCGATTTAACTCTCCTTGTACAGAAAATGTTTTCCCTCTAAAGTTACGATGACGCAATAAAATACGTCATCGAAGCCGAGAACCTCTCGCGGTCTACCATTAAGGACAGGACACCCAAACCAGTTTCCCCAATTCAAAACAAAGCTCTCTCAACTAAAACGCTCCCCTCTGCCACTCAACCACCACACCCCCTTAGACCCCTGTACATCCTCTCAAATGTGAAAAGAGAACATAACACACTAACGAGAGGAAAACAAAGACGAGGAGAACCGAGGGGGGTTTTTCCTCGCTCCTTTCGCAAAGAAATCGAGCAATTCGTCTCTCATTAATCCAACACTTCTGTCTCACCCCCGGCCCCCTCGAAAGGGAGAGCCGTCACAAAGGCACCATTTACATCTAAAGAAATAAGCCCCTTCTCTCTTTAGCAGCAGAGGGGATTCTGTCAACAGGGGCCCCACGGGGACAGGACACGTCCTTACAAGAACGAAATGATGTGCAAACACTCGGGTTTTTAAATCTCTCTCTCTCTCTCTCTCTACCAAGTGAAATAGCAAAGAGATTTGCTGCGATAGGTAGGATGTTTAATAAAACTGGCATAATGGAAAATATTCATATGACACAAGGACAGTACTATATTGATGTTGCAAGGAGACACTGACCTCCCTACAGCTATTGCCTGATATTTAAGATCCTCCAAGGACTTAAGGTAAAGCTTTGGAAAACCCAGTGCGACTGCCGACCAGTATATTTCTTCAGATCATCAAAGTTCATATATTTGAAGAAATTTACAGAAGTTGTTATAGCCCGAATAGCACGCGCTTTGGGAAAGGACCCTGGGCTGACTTCTCTGCTTCAGCCATTAGTCGACTTCAATAACTTATAAGCTAGAGGTCACTGATGGCATGTTGCTATAAGCAGCTCTACTCTTAACTGGAAATAAATTAAACAAAGTTTGTGTGTGTGTGAGAGAGAGAGAGAGAGAGAGAGAGAGAAGAGAGAGAGAGAGAGAGAGAGAGAGCATACTTCTAGGGTTTTAGCTGGCCTTATACCAACACGGGCTCTTGCTCCCAAAAGAAATAACGCCCGCAAGATTAAAGCTTTGGTTATAAAAGTCAGTCGTCACCCTTGCATAGAACCAGAACCATCCTCTTTTAACCGTGACCAGAGCAACATCTCTGACACCAAATACCATCTGACACTATATTCTATATCCATACCCGACACCAGATTCGCATAACATATCCGGCAAACCAAAAGGCGATATACATATACGTAAGGGAATCACTTATTCCATCCACACCCACTACCTCTTATTACACTAATATATCGCTTGATAACTTTCACGTGTGAATTATAAACGAAATTGGATAACAAGGTCATTAAGTGCAAGTGCACCGTTCCTTATCGTTTTCTAGGCTTGCAATTACCCGTGAATTCCAAGGGTCTACCCTGGTCCTGGAATGTAAACTAAGGCCAGTACTTCACAGCGAATTACGACGAAGCGTGCTTAGCAGGGCTTAAAGGTAAACGCCACCACAAAGAATAGAGTATTCTAAATGCAACATGAATGAAAAATGAAAGAGAGAGAGAGAGAGAGAGAGAGAGAGAGAGAGAGAGAGAGAGAGAGAGAGAGAGAGCACTATTTCATTTCCAAAGCATTTTTGAGCTAACATCAAAATTTCTATAGCCGGCAAAGGACTACTGGCTGAGAAAAATCATAACAAACCAACATAGATGACCTACTGCTATACATTCCTCATAAGGCAACCTGTATCTACGCCTTTTTCACATTTATACACAACCACACATTTTCATAAATGACAACATTCTGCACATTCCTCATAACTGACAAAACTCCAAGTACAAATTCCCACAACAAGTCACAACCACATAACTGACGCCACATGATTTCACACCCTTTCACAAACATCGCCGATGAACTACACATTCCCACTTCCTGAACACCGTTTAACTAAGTATCCCTCATGAATACGACACCCTAACTACACATTCACCATAAATTATGCCATTACTTTGTTGAAAGGACTTGGAGCAGACGAGCACGTAAGTGGCCCAACTAATTAAGACTGCGCAAACATATGGCTGGATGTATGTATCTCGAAATACGTTGGTGCTGGTCCACACTGGAATGGGGGACACGAAAGCAAATTACGGAAGAGGAGAGAGAGAGAGAGAGAGAGAGAGAGAGAGAGAGAGAGAGAGAGAGAGAGAGATAATCAGTGAGAAATGGCCGGCCCAGAAAAAAAAAACAGAGATGGATGGAAACATGAATCAAAATATGTACCTTGTCGGAAAATTACTATATATTACTGTTAACATTAGTGGTATTAGCAACACCTAAATTATTCTATATTACAGGCATTATTTTATAAGGCAATAATAATAATAATAATAATAATGAATAATAATAATAATAATAATAATAACAATAATAATAATAATAATAACAAGCGGCTCTTACATATTTACCTCATTAAATAACACATAATGATTGTCTGCCACTGAAAACATGAAGGAAAATACAACTCCGCCTATAGCCACATTCGCGCCCATCCCACCCCCCCAACCCCATCAATTCCCCATAAAACCTTCAATGGATGAGCAGGCAACGACACTCGCGTCCCACACTTGAACGCAACAATCCCCCCCGCCCCCTACCACCCCATCCCCGCCTCGGCCTCCCACCCCCCCCCCCCCACAAAAAAAAAAAAAAAAAAAAAAACTATCCTTATGCCATACATGCAAATGAGCCCATTCCAACTTGGGACAACCGACCGCTGTCACGTACTTTATTAACTTCTCGTTTTAAACTCGAGCGCAACAACTTTCGCGGCTCTTTCTCTCACCCCTCCCCCCACCCCCAAGGGAGAGTGTTCCTACAACTTGGGACAACGACGCCGACGACAACTCCGGGCAGCAGCACTAGGGAATGCGACACGCAATTATGCAAATAAATCCTCCCAGTTATGGCCGACTTATGCCAAGTTTGGAGTTTAATAAACACCGGCGTTCAAGAAAGAAAGAAAAAAAAAAAACGCCGACGAGAGAATGGTTATGGTCGGCAACGAATTCATGGCACATGCTTGGTAGTGGCCATTGGAAGATAGCCATTCGCCGATGGAAAGCAAAAGAAAGAATTAAATTTTTATATCAACAAACAAACACACACACACACACATGTGTATGTCACTATACAAGACAATCTTACACCTAAAAATACCGATCGACAAAAACCCCACTTATAACGAATTCACTTTACCTAGGCAATAACTTGTGACCAAAGTGAATGTATACCATGATCTTCTTTTCACCTGATCAAGAATCAAATCCAATACTTTATAAAGGTTGGATCAGGGTGTCAATGACCTTAGCCATTCAGCCTTCAAGAGAGCTGAAGCGGATTATTTATAGACACGTAACTAAAGCGATTAAGTCTTAGCCCTTGCCCAGCAGAGACAACTAAAAGAATCTAAACGTAAATAAACAAAATTTAATACCTAGATAAACAAATATATTAATTGAAAATTTATTTATATAATAAACAGGAACTTCAACGCCACAATTTCATTTAGCCTATTCCAAAGAGGCCAGGCCGTAATTGAGGTTAATATATTCAAGACATCCAGGCCGAGGAACCATGAAAAGAGGAGATTACAGCGGCGATTTCCCTAAATTTCCCCCAAAATCTTCGCGAAAGAGGATTACCTCCGACTAATCACCCACTTGCATGAGACGCCAGACTTTTAGCGTGTTCAATGGAAACTTTAATATTTCATGTTTTAAAAACTTGTCGGCCATGAAAGGTATCGTGACCCGTGTCAATGGTAATTTCCGATCTTGGAAAAATCTGGGCGAAAACAGGTGTCAAAACTAGATTAATAACAAGGAAACATTTTTTGTCATGGAAAAATATTTGGAATACGAAAAAATTGAAAGTGCTTCTAAACCATATTCATAAGTAATAATTACTTGATACTTTCATTGTCTGGTGAATCTTGTATTGAAGCAATATGCCGGAAAAATATTGAGATTATATATATATATATATATATATATATATATATAACATATATATATATATATATAATAATATATATATTATATACATAGTATATATATATATATATATATATATAGTATATGTATGTATAATATATATATATATCTATATATATAATATATATATATATATATATATATATAATATATCTATAGATACACATATTACATAAATCATATTATTAGACAATTACAATGAGAGCGACGTATGACTTCAAAAACACCATCGTCTCACATCTGCGAGAAAGACCGTCATCTTTCAAACGATAATTATTTCCGTTTAAATCGTTCCGCAGACCGTCGTTTCCCTGAGACAACCTTATCGACAGCCCAACACACTTCTGGGCGACCAAGGAATCAAGTCGTGCGACCAGGTGTCTGCGATATCGGGGTGATAAGGCATATCTCCATTCTATTAATTTTCCATTGAGAATGAGACTCTCTCTCTCTCTCTCTCTCTCTCTCTCTCTCTCTCATTTTTATTACACAAGTTTCTATTAGTCTTATAATAAAATTTAATAAAAAAAATATGAGAGAGAGAGAGAGAGAGAGAGAGAGAGAGAGAGAGAGCCAATTTTTTCTACACTTAATTTTATTACAGGAAATTTATTACAATTCTAATATATTTTTATAACAACTAATAAAAATCTCTCTCTAAACACCTATAAATCACAACTTAAAACTCAAAAAGAATAGAACACTCTTCTTTAAACGAAAAAAATAAACGGCCAACCGCCCCCACTGTCTTGAAGAGCGGAAAATTCTCATAAGGAACTTCCAGGGGGAGGAGGAAATTCCAAAACTTCCCTCCGCCACCATAATTAAACATTTTCGGCCAATTTCTTAATGACGTGGGATGCCCGCCCGCCACGTGAGACAAGAAGCTGAATCTCTTGTATGCGAGGATTTTCTCGTTGCTTCGGTGGTAGTCTGGTGGTGGCGGCTTTCGCATATTATTATTATTATTATTATTATTTTGGTGACAACAAAGATCATCTTGATGGCTGTGGATTTAATTCTACTATTATTATTATTTTCATTTATTTATTTTCTATCACAGTCCTCCAATTCGACTGGGTGGTATTTATAGTGTGGGGTTCCGGGTTGCATCCTGCCTCCTTTGGAGTCCAAAGACTAAGTATGTGCTCTGTTTCTAGGAGCACACTCTTCTGCACGAGTCCTGGAGCTACTTCAGCCTCTAGTTTTTCCAGATTCCTTTTCAGGGATCTTGGGATCGTGCCTAGTGTTCCTATGATACTTATCCATTTTTTTATATTATTATTATTATTATTATGATACGAAAGTTAATATGTATGACTGGAGTATAATTTGAAATGTTTCGGAAATTATTATTATTATTATTATTTATTAATTTATTATTTATTATTATTTTTTTTTTTTACTCTATCACAGTCCTCCAATTCGACTGGGTGGTATTTAGTGTGGGGTTCCGGGTTGCACCCTGCCTCCTTAGGAGTCCATCACTTTTCTTACTATGTGTGCCGTTTCTAGGATCACACTCTTCTGCATCCAGTCCTGGAGCTACTTCAGCCTCTAGTTTTTTCTAGATTCCTTTTCAGGGATCTTGGAATCGTGCCTAGTGCTCCTATGATTATGGGTACGATTTCCACTGGTATATCCCATATCCTTCTTATTTCTATTTTCAGATCTTGATACTTATCCATTTTTTCCCTCTCTTTCTCTTCAACTCTGGTGTCCCATGGTATTGCGACATCAATGGGTGATACTTTCTTCTTGACTTTGTCAATCAACGTCATGTCTGGTCTGTTTGCACGTATCACCCTATCCGTTCTGATACCATAGTCCCGGAGGATCTTTGCCTGATCGTTTTCTATCACTCCCTCAGGTTGGTGCTCGTACCACTTATTACTGCAAGGTAGCTGATGTTTCTTGCACAGGCTCCAGTGGAGGGCTTTTGCCACTGAATCATGCCTCTTTTTGTACTGGTTCTGTGCAAGTGCCGAGCATTCACTTGCTATGTGGTTTATGGTTTCATTTTTCATATTGCACTTCCTACATATGGGAGAGATGTTATTTCCGTCTATCGTTCTTTGAATATATCTGGTTCTTAGGGCCTGATCTTGTGCCGCTGTTGTTATCATTCCTTCAGTTTCCTTCTTTAGCTCTCCCCTCTGTAGCCATTGCCAATTGTCATCAATGGCTAGTTCTTTAGTCTGTCTCATGTATTGTCCGTGCATTGGTTTGTTGTGCCAGTCCTCTGTTCTGTCTGTCTTTCTCCTGTCTCTGTATATTTCTGGGTCTTCGTCTACTTTTATTAGTCCTTCTTCCCATGCACTCTTTAGCCACTCGTCTTCACTGGTTTTCAGATATTGCCTCAGTGCTCTGTTCTCAATGTTGACGCAGTCCTCTATACTTAGTAGTCCTCTCCCTCCTTCCTTTCGTGTTATGTATAGTCTGTCCGTATTTGCTCTTGGGTGGGTGTGCTTTGTGTATTGTTTTATTATTATTATTATCATTGATTTTATTATAATTATTATTAAGCATACCAATACTGTTCAAATTATCGTATCAGTAGATTACTGTTGCTGCACAAAGAACATTGAAATTTATATTATATATATATATATCATTAATACTCTACTTACTACCTCTATTACCGTTAATTATTTCTGTAATAAATGGTAATAATAATAATTAATAATAATAATAATTAATAATTAATAATTAATAATATTAATAATTAATAAATTAATAATTATATTATTATTATTACATTCATATGGAAAACTCTAGAGGGGCTATTACTGTATCAGTACCATAGCATCTTAATGTAGGTTAATGAACTTTAGGAATATATTTTGGTATTTTGTTCTAAAACCCAATAGCCGCTATTTATGCACAGGCCGATGGAACGGGCAATTTGGCAGAGATCCGACACGAAATATGGAAGAGAATGGGAAAGAAAAAAAAAAGGAAAAAACTAAAAAGCCTCAATTCTTGATAAATGGAGGGTAACGCGGGACTAGGAGGCTATAATGTCAAGGAAGAAACAGAAATCAAAACTTTGAACGTCTTGGCTGTAAAAATTGTCCTCTTCCTGACAAACATTAAAATATAAATGAGACGTACCGACAGAAAATATCAGCGTATAATAAAGCTGACTCAAGCATTATAAGACATACAGATGTACGTAACTTCTTTTCTGTTAAAATTGTCCTCTCTCTAACAAACATTAACATATATGACATATTGACAGTAAATATCAACATACAATAAAACTGAATCAAGCATATATGACATACAGATGTACCTTCATATTCGCCTCTACTAAATTAGTCACAAATCACTTTCATTTCAATACATCGTGTCCTCTCAATTTCCAATTTGCAGTTCATCAACTTTCACTCGTGATTTTTGGCAATCCGCCCCCCTGCATTAAATCTAATCAAATTCAGAGGACGAACTTGACACTATCTGTGATCCCTGCAAGAACGAGTCGTCACTCCCCCCCCCCCCCCCCCCCCCCCCCCCCCCCCCCCCCCCCCCCCCCCCCCCCCCCCTCCTCCATCAACCATTCGCCCGACTGACCGACAACGTTATGTTTCCCTGTTTCCCTATACAAGTATCAATATTAAGAGTCTACCTATCAGCCTCTTCATCCACGCAAACATTCTCTCGTTCGCTTTGTCCATTCTCTCTCTCTCTCTCTCTCCTCTCTCTCTCTCTCTCTCTCTCGCTTTCCCATAACCTGCAGTAGCTGTGATATTGATTTTACTCTCGCAGCTTCCTCGTCCCGACTCTCTCTCTCTCTCTCTCTCTCTTTTCTGACCCTCTCTCTCTCTTTCAATATGCGCGCGCGCTTATAAATACGTAAGGATGGTTATAAATAACCATAGGTTTATTAATATGAATGCTACAGGTGAAGGTGATGTGAAAGACGGGGATCTCTCTCTCTCTCTCTCTCTCTCTCTCTCTCTCTCTCTCTCACACAAATATATATACATATATATAAAATATATATATATATTATATCATTTATATATAATGTACAAATTATTATCGCCACATCAGAGAGAGAGAGAGAGAGCATCCTCAAACGACCTCTCTCTCTCTCTCTCTCTCTCTCTCTCTCTCTCTCTCTCTCTCTCTCTCTCTCTCTCTCTCCCCCGGTATCACCTTGTTCTGATTTCCTGAAAGTCCGCGAACGACAGGCTTTCCAGACCAATGCCCCCCGCCGCCCCGCAACCCCCCAGACAGACTTCTCCAGGAAGAAAAGGGTGATAGCTATTTTTCTCCAGGACTCTCACAGCAGCAGCAGCGCTATGCAAGACACGACAACGCGGGCTAATTCAAGTGAGAAGAATCGGGAGCGTGAAAAAGATTGGAGGAAAACTCCCAGAAGAATAAGAAGACTGATCGGGTAAGAAAAATTCGAATGATTCATTTCCACTTGAGTGGCAGAAGAAATAAACGAAGACTGATAAACACCAAGAGAGATATCGGGAGACTAATGACAAAACACCAAAATAGATATTGGAAGACTAAAGATAAACACCAAAAGAGATATAAAAAGACTAAAGATAAAAGCCAAAAGAGATATCGGAAGACTAATGATAAAACACCAAAAGAGATACAGGAAGATTAAGGATAAACAAAAAAATTATTTGATAATTACTGATAAACACCAAATGAGATATTGACAGACTAATGATAAAAACCAAAAGATAGCAAAAGATAATGATACAAAACAAAAAAGATATCATAAGCCTATTGATAAAAGACAAAAGAGATAATTCGAAAGACTAATGATAAAAACCAAAAGAGATATCGAAAGACTATTCGATAAAAACCATAATAAATATCGAAAGACTACTGATAAAAATCAAAAGGTAGCAAAAGATAATGGCATAAACCAAAAATAGATATCGAAAGACTAATCGATAAAAACCATAATAAATATCGAAAGACTACTAATAAAAACCAGAACGTAGCAAAAGATAATGGCATAAACCAAAAGAGATATCGAATGACTAATCGATAAAAACCATAATAAATATCGAAAAAGATACTAATAAAAAAACCCAAAACGTAGATAAAATGCAAAATAAACCAAAAGAGATCAGATAATGATAAAAGCAAAAGAGATATCGAAGACTAATGGTAAAACACCAAAAAGAGATATCCTCGAAAAAATATCTTTCCTTCGAGCGAGTCATGAAGAATCAAGGTGAAAACCAAATAAAAAAAAAAAATAATAATAAAAAACAGAAGACAAAAATTCACCCAAAAGAAATCGGTACAACTTCGAATAACTCCTTTGAAGTGTTCATCTCCGGATCGGCTCTCTACAGCTTACAACCCAAAATGAAACTCTTGGTGGGTTACCTAAAGTGAAAGACGATGGGAAGTGAGAGGGGAAGTGGTAGGGGCTAATAAAATGGGGAGGGTCCCGGTAGGAAAGATTTGTCAACACCTGGAGAGAGAGATGGGGAGGAACACGTAAGCAACACTGACACGTGACCTTCATCTCCTAAGATAAGACGTTAGTAATAAGCAATAAAAACGTAGAGGGAAAGCATAAACACTAATGAGATTCATGGAGGGTCGTCTTGCATTACCGAACACCGAGAAATCCAAGATAGATCCCCATGGATTATAATACAACTTTTGCCTCTGTGGAATTAAGTAGGGAATTCTGTAGCGGTGGTAAGTCAACTGCGTTGGATAATAACCAGGGCAGAGAAGGACACTGGGCCATTATCCTCATCCCAGAAAGGCTTGCTGAAAGCCAACACAGTATATGAACACCGACTCAAAACATTCTGGAGCGACTTGACAAAAAAACACAAACAATAAAGTAATCAAGCAGAGGGAGATCATGGAGGCAACGCTGGAATTTACCTTCATTTCCTGAAAGCAAAATGAGGGCTCCTCGGCGGATCATAACAACTGGAATTGTTCTGTTTGATGAAATTCACTGTGCATGCAGCAACTGTGTTTCTTTTATCATTAACTCCAATTTCCTTTTTGCAAGCAACGAAATCCTTATTTCCATCCCAGGAGGAACCACAATTACTTTTTTTTTTTTTTTTTTTTCCATGAGCCTTTTGGTCCCTACGGAGGAGTAGTATGCCGCCAGAAAGGAACTGTCTTCTGGTTTTCAAAAAAAATCCTTTAGGGGTGAGGTTGCTGGCCCCACGCACTGATTCTTCACCACAGAAAATGCTGGTACCCATTTACAGATGGGTGACCTGGAGGGCTGCGAGGATTCAACAAATCTATCAATCGTGCGCCAAGCACTGTACCCTTAAGAGGACCTGGTTCCAGATGGCTTTTATAAACCTTCCAGCGCTATGCAAGTGATTTTTTGGGGATGCTAGTCCCATGTTCTTCTCTAACCTGACGGCGACTCACCACAATGAATTGACTGCCGGGTACACAAAAGGTGTGGCCGTTGCTTGGAAACACCGATATATTGATATTAATGACAGGAATGAAGAACTGTAAGTAAATCATCTTTAAACTGAAGCTGATATAATTTTCTTATACGAAAGCGAATTCCCTACGAGTCTAATTTCAATACCAATCAATAAACAAGACACGACAATCAAGAAATCTAAATGGAAAAACTCACAAACAAAAACCTACTTCCTTAAAACTAATAAGACTCAAGCAGGGAGTGTTTCATACTCCCGTCCCCCCCTCCCCACGAGTCCCATCATTCCCGGAAATGAATGAGGCGCCCCATAAAAAATAAGCGGGAGTCCCATCAGCTCTATTAATCGGTGCAAAAATATTGCTCGTAGTATAATTCATGAATACCAGAGGAGCTCAGCCTCCTTCTTCCCTCATCCTTGAGGGTTTCGCCTCGACAGAAGCTTGCTGTGAAAGGAGGAGGAGGAGGGGAGGAGGAGGAGGAGGAGGAGGAGGAGGAGGAGGAGAAGGATAAGAAGAAGAAACTTAGAAGGACGAAAATATAAAAGTAAGGAGGAAGGCTCAAGTCAGACGATACATACCATCCGTTTCTGCAAATGTTCAAATAAATTATTTATTGCACGATAAATTCTTGCATGAAACGCTCTCAGAAATATAATATCCACTTCTTTGCCTTAACCTCAATTCTTTATATTTTCATAACCTTGCGAAACTTTAATTCGCATTGTGTATAGTATACACAGTAAAAGTTACAACTTCAGCTTGGCTCAAAAAAAAAAATAAATAAATAAATACATAAATCTTCTTCAATTTGTTTCAACCGGTTGTCTTTTATAATAGCTCTACAGAACATAAAGTGGATTCTGGTGACAGTATACGTGTCCACAGAGAGAGAGAGAGAGAGAGAGAGAGAGAGAGAGAGAGAGAGAGAGAGAGAGAGAGAGAGAGAGAGAGAGAGAGAGAGAGAGAATTATCTCCCGCATGTATTATCCCAGCGGGATAAGACTTAACACCAAATTGCCAACAAAGTTACAAAATCAGTGTTTAATGACTTAAAAATATGGCAGGCCTGAAATATCGGTGTCACTGATGTATAATACACAAGTACATACTCATCCCACTTCAAAACATCATGGTGAGACAGACTAAATCAAAATATTACTACTCTACATCAACCTACGAAAGATTTGCACGCCAATCTATAGCCTCTGTCCTTCATTCATGTCACTAAGGACTAGGAACTATATCATTTGGCTATCTACAGCCTTGTCTCTTCTAACAAGTGTCTAGTGTTTCTTGAAGGGTGATTTGTCACCGGTTCTAAAGACCTCCAGCGCCGATGATAATAGCCATTGCTCTACCAATCAATTCTCCAGAATTTATCTCTTGACCTTGACCCAGATGAGGGCATCATCGTCTTCCCTGTTTCAACGGCCTTGGCGTGAGCATAAAAGGTCTTCTTATATATTTCATTTCCTTAACCAGAAATGTCGCTGCGACCTTCAGGCAAACAAATGTTACTATGACGGTTGTAGTGCCATGGTTGGAGTCAAAAATAAATTATTGATTGGAAAATTATTCTTTTCACTTCGACGAAACCGTTAGAACAGAACAATAATATTTTCATTAACAATAAGCTACAAGATTTTACAACCCGTGACGAAAAGTTACGCCAGATGATTCACAATCAATCAATCAATCAATCGCCAAGCAAGAAGAGAAAAATAATCTTATATATCATAAAAAACAATCTTTCTAAATTTTGGTTTCTCATAATATTTATATATATAAAAAATTATTTTTAATTTGTGGTTTTCTAAAGTTCTTCAGTTTCTCAAAAATCTGCCAAACGCGACCATCCTTCCAAAACAGAATGACAGTTACTGTATAAACTGGCGTCACATCAACAAAGGTCATCGATCTAAACGCCATGCTCTTGAAAATGATGATAAAAATAATAGTAATCAAAGAATCAAACTTCCCTCCCGACTTCATATCTGGCATTAAATGAAAATAAATAGTATTATCTTATCCCTTATGGTTTATAAAAGATATTCCAGCATACATTTGAATAATTAATGAAGTCTTTCATCATTACAAGTCGCTTGGGAACCGCTAATTAAAAAGGTTACAAGCGCTAAGTAAAAAAAGTAACAAAAATATCCGGAACATATTTCCGCAACAACTAATTACCAATTCCAACTTAACAATTGTGCAGCAATTATGAACTAATCTCGTATTCTCATAAAGGCCTCGGATATAAAATCGTTAACATCGTCCTTGAAACGTAAAAAGGAAAAAAATAGTAATGAATATAAAAAAAATAAAAAGCTCAAATCTTCTTCTGTGAGGGCATGGCATTAATACGAACACCTGCTAGAGAATAATCACCCTTAGCACCGGAGGCAATAGCAACGGTATTTGTTTACCGTGTTTGCGTTGCACCGGACAGCCAAATACCAGTAGAGTGTAATTTAAAAGTTTGTAGCTCCCGCTAATGCGACGGGCGGGGCTCAAATCTCGGCCTTACGTATGGTATAATTAAGGGTCGCTTTTCTTCCTCCTTCACGACGGGAACGCTTATGAGCCTTCCAGTTCAGAAAATTCCATTTTCTCTTCCTGAAGTTTGAGCAGCGCCAGGGACCAAGAGGCAGGCATTTAAATGAAACTCGAAAATAGGATACAAAGGTGGATATAGAGGTCCACGATTTAATGCTACTTGGGGAAGGGACTCGGAAGGAGGAGGTGGAGGAGGAGGAAGGGGGAGGTGATGGAGGAGGAAGAGGGAGGTGATAAAGGAGGAAGGGGGAGGTGATGGAGGAAGGGAGGAGACAAACGAAGGGCCTCGCTAAGGGAGGAGTGAAGCTCAAGATTCGTGAGTTGAACATCCAACATTTTTTTGGGGGAAAAAAAAAAAAAAAAAAAAAAACCGGCGGGGTAAACAAAATTCTGTATGGAGTAAAATTCACAGACTTTGGAATTCTCCAAAAGGGAATTTGAAGTTATTCACTTTTATTCATCTTCATACGTCAAATTTAGAAAAGACATGCCACGATACTGCTACCGGTTCCTTCTTGAACAAACTCACAAACAATACGTTTGTTTTGTTTGTATGGTTTTTCTACGATTGCATGGAACCAGTGGTTATTCAGCAACGGGACCAACGGCTTTACGTGACTTCCGAATCACGTCGAGAATGAACTTCTATCACCAGAAATACTACACATCTCTCACATCTCATTGGAATGCCAGAGAATCGAACTCGCGGCCACCGAGGTGGTACGCCACCACTACTGAGGTATGGACTTGACAATTAGCAATATCTACGGTAGCAAGTTCTGTTCCGCTTAGTTTTTGTAACATGTTAACCAAATGCCGTTTTATCTTATACTCCTCTAATTTGTTGAAAGCTACTCAGTAGTATGAGGATGAGGTTCCTACCCTTATACACAAATTTTTTTCATAATATTCTTTTCTCAAGAACTCCAATAGATACACAAGGCAAATATAATCATTCCTGCTGCAAATCTGTTACAACTTATATAGTTTCTAAAATCCGTAAAGCGAATGAAGAAAACCAGGAGAAAGAACACTGCTCGCTTTCCTTAAACAGAGTAATGTCAAGTTGGACTGGTAGAATTACAGAACGTATAAAGACTGCTTATACTTTGTACAGTCAATGGTTCCATCTCCTGGTCAAAATAAATACATGATATCCAGTGGCAATAGCAACATACATGAACAATTTCAAATTCTAAATAACACTTAATATCAAATAAAAGCAACAATAAACCCCTCCCTGGCTTACAAAGCTGACGAGAGAGAGAGAGAGAGAGAGAGAGAGAGAGAGAGAGAGAGAGAGAGAGAGAGAGAGAGAGACTTCAAAGCTCTAAATGTGTAATTACCACCATCTCAATGAAAAGTTCAAAGGAAAAAAATAACTGTTAGGTTATAACAATAAACTATCTCTTACAAAACTGACGAGAGAGAGAAGAGAGAGAGAGGATCGATGAGAGAGAGAGATGAGAGAGAGAGAGAGAGAAAGACTCAAAAAACTATAAATGTGTAATTTACATCTCAATGAAACTTTCAAAGAAAAATAAAAAACTCGTTAATGTAAAAAAAAAATAAACCTATCTCTTAAAAAACTGACGAGAGAGAGAGAGAGAGAGAGAGAGAGAGAGAGAGAAGACGTTGGAGGAGGAGAGAGAGAGAGAGAGACTCAAAGCTATAAATGGTTTAATTACCACTGATCTCAATGAAAAAGATTCAAAGGAAAAATAACTCTGTTAACGTAAAATAAAAACAACAATAAACCTCTCGCTTACAAAACTGACAAGAGAAAGAGAGAGCCGGGCTTCAAAGCTTTGAATATGTAATTACCACCATCCCACTGTTAGTAGAGTAGCTACCATTGTACTATTGTATCCGAGTGATGTGTTTGCTCTGTGCCTCCATGATACACTTGTCGCTGTTGTTGCTATTTTACCGGCATGATATATGAAAAAAAAAAAAAACGCTGTTCCTACTATACCTTCGTGGGAAGTTTTATTGCGATGCTATAATTAACATTTTCAGTAGCAGTAACAGCAGTAGCAGTAGCGGACTGCAAACAGACATACGGGAATGCATTCAGCCCACCACCATAAAACAAAAGTGAAATAATAATAATAATAATAATAATAATAATAATAATAGTAATAATTACGAGGTTCAGACACAACTCCACTACTAATATTAAAAGAGAGAGAGAGAGAGAGAGAGAGAGAGAGAGAGAGAGAGAGAGAGAGAGAGAGAGATCTGATCCTTGGTAAGGGATCGAATTCCCCAATGGATCATAAATATTCTCTCTCTCTCTCTCTCTCCTCTCTCTCTCTCTCTCTCTCTCTCTCATGACCGTTAACGGAATATTCTACTTATGACGATGGTAGATATTTTCCACCAAAGACATTCTCTCTCTCTCTCTCTCTCTAAAAACTGGTCCATCGCGTGGTCAATATACGGCCCCGCCTACAAAGGAAGAAGGAATCCCTTCATAAGGGTACTTCCCATTTCCCTCTACCGCAGTGCCAACTCCCATACATCCTGCCCCGGACTTTCTGTGAATCTGCTGTGATATGAGAGGCATTTCAGCCTCCCGTTCATAAACAAAGAAATAAATAAATTAAAACAGATAAAACAATTGAGTAATATATAAATAAAATTCTGTTAAAAACTAATAAATAAATAATCGTGTTTAAAAAACTAATTAATAATCAAACCAATATGATTCTGCTTGAAAAACAATAAAAATTATGTTTACAAAACTAATTAACACTTAAATAAAAAAAAAACTAACTAATCCCCATTCACCAGGAGGAATTTTGTTTCCTCGTGTTGTTCTGCGAATTAAAGCAATAAATGAACAAATGATTTAAAAAGAAATTGTCAATCTCTAGTCTGAGACCAACTGAAAATCTAGATTTAAATTGAAAAAAAAAAAGGTGATTAAGATAAATAAAATTGCTTTTGATTAACTTCCATAAGAAACGCTTTACGGAACCAGTAAAGGAATTAAACCTTCGATATTGATGGAAAAAAAGAAGCAGCAGCTCCGATACACATTTAAAGCAGAGAAAAAAAAAGGGGTCACTGACCCGTACAACTCTATGGACTGCTGACCTTGAGACAGGAAAAGCAGAGGGCAGTGCGTCGCTTACTCGGGGAGTAAGCCTACAAACTATGTTGTTGTTATTGTTTTTATTGTTTTTGTTCTTGTTGGGGGTGGGGAAGGAAAGGTCTATGGAAGAGCCTAAAAAGGTCTGAAAAAGGCGTTTCACGTTGAGTTAAAGATACAGGAATTTTACGATAGGATACTTGTGATATCTCTATTAGAATGAAAATGTAAAAAATAAAATATATGCATGTTAAACAGTACGGAAAAAAATATTTGTAATAAAATATAGCATATTTATTTTAATTTTCGTTGGTGAAACAAGGCTCCATTTAACCATAGATTTTAACACGTTTTCATTTACGTTAAAAGTTACGAATATAATGTTTACAATTTATGGAGGGAAAACCTTGGACGTGTCAAGATTAAGCTGGAAGTCGGATCACACCTTGTTTTTTCACGCTCTTTCACTGTCAAAGGGATATGCCACTAAATGAGCTCCTATAGCCTAAAGCTAATAAAAAAAGGACAAAACACATGCAGTAATAGCAGACAAAAGGAAAAACAAAAGGATAAGAGAAAAAAGTTAGTGAATACAGGAAACAAAAGAATTTAAGACAAAAGAGGATAAATGGAAATAGGAGGAGACAAAGTGAATAACGGAAAACAATAAGAACTATAAGAACATAATGGAATATACAAAATAGAAGAGTACAGAGAATAGGAAAAATGGATACAATAAACCCTAACCAAAAAGGATACAAGAGACCAGCCTCAAAAAATCTGAAAGATCATAAGAACCTGGGAATACTAAATAAGCAGATGGAAAAGTCCAAAGCTACAAAGAAAAAAACAGCCAACGAAAGTAAGTCAGTCCCCAAAGAAAGCAATCTGAGCACTGTTGACATCCAATCCAATAAACAAAATGTGAGATGGTGAAGCTTTGAGGACGTTACATATCGTTACATATCCATCTGACAAGATCACACTGAAACAAGACAAGAAGCCTTTGCATTATCCACTGAAAAGGGTTTATATGAGTTTTTCCTCGTCTATTACCCATGATGTTACAATAGACATACGAAAGGGACCCTATATCAACCGATGCAATGAGAATAAGCGAGGCACTTGCTGCATTTGTGCAAAAACGAGTAATATCGAGCTTGGGGAAATATCTAAATATTTTAACAACGAATGCTGTCATACTAAATATTCTATTTTATTTTTTGTCAGGGCAGAGTAATCAGCACGCAACTAGCATCCCGATGCCGTTCAATTTCCTACACATACACAGCTAAATAAAATATCTCATTATACACTTCCAACAAAACTAATGAGAACTTTACAAACTAAAACGCATCTAAATAGCAACTGATATTTTGTGATCAGGGCAACGACCTGAAGTAATAAACTGTAAATAACGATATGAATAAACAAATAAAAATCATTCATTGTTCAAAACAATGGAAAAGGATAACGAAAAAATGTAACATAATTAAAATAAACAGAAAAAATAAAGTTCAAAAGGAGTAAACTCCAATAATGAGTATAAAAATTCAAAACATTCTAAAATAAAAAAAAACAAACAAACGAAAGACTATGAAGGTAATAGAGAAGGGAACATGAGGCAAAAAAACAATCTTTATCACGATTAAAACACATTAGTCACTGAAACATGCAACCACAATTAAAAAAAGATAACACTCAATGCAAATCAAATGTGAAAGGAAAGAGATCACAAGTTAAATACATTACTGATTAACAATAAAGCAAAATAAATTTCTCGCCGAATAAAAAAAAATAAAAATCTAAATAAAAAATCAAAGCAAATAGAAAAACAAGAGTAAATTAAACAAGGAACCGAAACAAAATCACATCAAAAATCAGAAACAATCTAATCAGCCACCGATACCTCGCGGGGCTTCGAATCCAGCATCGAACAACAAAGGAATCGCGTCAACTTTACAGAGTCACCGAACCGACGCCGTTACGAACTTCCCTCGCTGCGCTGCGTTATCAACTTTAAAGAGAGAGAGAGAGAGAGAGAGAGAGAGAGAGAGAGAGAGAGAGAGAGAGAGAGAGAGATTCTTTAAAGTTTTCCTTAAATCAGCACAAACTGCCAAGGCCCACTGCTTTGATGCCACGGAAGATAGAAAGCGGTCGGGGAGGTTACAAGAATTTTCTAACTATTTTTTTTCTTCTTAAGGACAACTAAAGAAGCTCCAGGTCTACTGACCTCCTTTCGCGGGGAAGAAACGGATAAGAAAAACAGAGCCAGAAGAAGGAGCTCATAAGAAGAGAGAAAAGGAGGAAGTTGACGGCATACTGGGATAGATAGCCTCGACCTCCATTCTATCGTATACGTACCCTTCCCTTCCCCTCCCCTCCCTTCCCTCTGAGGTAATAATATTGATACATCTAATGAAAGCTTACATAAACTCACTCCAGCGGCCTCTTCAGAGGTACTCTTGAAATATCGTTCCAGAATCCGGGCACATACTCAGTGAGGCCCCCCCCCCCCCTCCCCCCCCCCCCCCCCCCTACCCCCCGCCTCCGTTCCTACCCCTGCTCCTAAAAACCAACTCTAGGCCTCTTGAACGTCCCCCTCCCCACTCCCCCACCATTTCTCCAATCCCTAACAGTGTTGTCCTTTAAAAGTTACTTCATATAATACTGGGCTTAACCTACTTTTCTTACACATCCTGTCACCGGCTCTTGTACTAATTAAGCTTGACTTGCCGGTACTGACATCTACTATTATTGGAAAATATATCAACTAGACGAATGCACAAATTTATAACCATGGATGTTTGTGGGAGGTTATAATTTTATATTCCATTTCCAGAACCTTAAATAAGAAAAGAAATACAAGAAATACCCGAAGAAAGTTTTAATTTCATAACTTAGCTAACGGTAGGGCTACTAAAAGCAGAATTGCAACACCTAGCATAACAGAATCAAGACCAGACTCATTAGCAATATCTAAGAGAGGCGGCGACACCAATACTAATAAGTCTAAGAATCAATATGAGATCCTTGAACTGCTGTTCATTCACTCATCCTCATTTTGAAAGCGAATTTCATCCGTCAAAACCTTCATCACGATGACCTGTCTCAGGCTCTTCATAAAATCAGATCACTGGGGAAGATATACTCGTCATGCAGTACGATCACCTTCGAAGGCTTCCCAGACGAATATGATAAGACGCGATGCTGTAGTTATTACAGATCAAGCTCTCTCTCTCTCTCTCTCTCTCTCTCTCTCTCTCTCTCTCTCTCTCTCTCTCTCAATGAAACCTGATCAATATGCAAGTCCATCACCACTTTCCTCACCCAAGTCTAACAACGTATTACCCAAGTATCACATGAATCTTACAGCAATTTAATCAGTATTTATTCAAACATATTACTTCACTCTCCAAAATAATTGCATATTTACTGGTATATGCATAACAGTAAATTACATAAGTATTTTATATATATTTTACAGTATGTCACAAATTTTATTTTTGTATAACTAAATTTGATTCCGTTTCAAGTGTAAATCTCACTCTCTCTCTCTCTCTCTCTCACATCATGCACTGCGTTCGTGACGTCTGGCATGAAAATGAGGCTTAGAGAGAGAGAGAGAGAGAGAGAGAGAGAGAGAGAGAGAGAGAGAGAGAGAGATTCACGACGCGAGGGAAATGAGGCTCCTCAGATCTCGAACTTCAATCACGACCGAAGGCTTTTCAAGATCTTTCCATCGGGCCCCAGGTAACGAAACGGTACTGAGAGAGAGAGAGAGAGAAAAAATGAACTCGAACGACACTTGAATTGGGGTCATCTTTCATAAGTGTGTGAGTGCGCGCGCGTCTGAGAGAGAGAGAGAGAGAGAGAGAGAGAGAGAGAGAGAGAGAGAGAGAGAGAGAGAGAGAGAGAATTTTCTAAAAATTTCAAACGGCATTCAATTTAGTGCTCTTGGTAACACAAATAAAAATAATTCTGTAAATTGCTACAAAACCTAAACAAAAAGATATGTAATTTAATATTATAAATATACTGCGTTCAACTTCAAACACACACAAAACCAAGGCAAAAATTTGCACGATGAATAAACGAAGAGTAAAGTATGTACAAAGAAACAGCGCTCACTCAATAAACCAAAGTGCCTTGCATAATTATGCATTAACATAAGACTTTCCTAATACGCTACACAGCAAAACTAGCAATAATAACCAAGTATTTAAAGGACACAGAACCGCTTACATTATTCAGTACAGGACTTATAAGTCCACTGGTTATTTCAAGTGGATTTATTATGCTAATATATATATATATATATATATATATATATATATATATATATATCTATATTATAGATATATATATAGATATCAGATATAGATATATTAGATAAATACATTAATATCTATATAGCTATATCGATATATACATTAATATAATATATATATATATATATATATATATATACACACATTAATATATATATATATATATATATATATATATATATATATATATATCTATATATATATATAATATAATCACTTCAAATAACCAGTAGGATATTTCAGCTAAACCTTATTTAATAAGGAACCGTAAAAGATCCTTAGATGACAATCTGTGATGCAGTTTCACTTCTTTTTTCTTGCATGTCGGTTCGCTCTCTGCTGTTTTTATTTCTTCCGGTTTTAGGGGCTTTATCAAGATTATTAACTTGTAACTTGCCGTTCTTCCAGCTCTGATTTTCGTCATCTTTTCAGCGATTTTTTTTATAGGAAAAAACTTTCACTCGGTTTTTCTGTCTCTCTGACCGTTTTTTTAATTTTTCACAAAATTATTTCGTATTTTTTTTTTTTTAAAAATTCTTGTGAAACTCTCTCTCTCTCTCTCTCTCTCTCTCTCTCTCTCTCTCTCTCTCCGCTCAGAAATCTTAAGCCTTCTTCGTTCTTTGATCTTTTAACAGAAACTTTCCTACGCATCTAATAACGTGCAACTATATGACTCTCGTAATATTCTCGCAAATAAGTCACCAACTTTTATACATATGCAAACTCTCGGTTCAGGGGGGGAGGAGGTGGGGGTTGGGGGGTTGGGCTTGGACGAAGTGAGACTCCAGGAAGGGGAAGTAGCAGAAGACACACCACTACTCTACCATATGCTAAGTTAAATACTACAGTAAGAAGTGTTGCAGTATCACCAGACCTTCCTTATATGACCGATTTTTTTTTTTTTTTTTTTTTTTTTTTTTTTTTTTTTTTTTTTTTAGTTTTCTCTTTCTATGCTGACGCAGTATTAGGCCTACCGAAAATGAGACCCTGTATAACATAACACAATCTCGATGTCAAAAGGGGGTTTCATGTTGTGAATACTACTTCAGTTCTTGAATATACGTATAAGATATTCCTTCATTCACTCTGTTTGCATCTCGAGCCTTAGTGTAATCACCCACTGCAGCCTATCCCACACTCCTCGGGTCTACGGCCATATTTCTAGGAAATCAAGTACATAAATGCATACTTTCCTCAGTAGGGCCAAGCAACGTTTGAGACCAATGTCAGACACAAACACCTCGTAAGGTTCTTTGCAGAGTTCCTTAGGACCCATAGCTGCAACCCCCTGTCATTCCTTTTATTGTCCCTTCACTCGTATTCTCTTTTTCCCTTCTGACTTACCACCCTCTACTAACAACTGTTCCATAGAGCAACTGCTGCGAGGTTTTCCTCCTGTTACCCTTTCAAAACCTTTACACACTCATGACGTCATGAGTTCCAGCGTTTGACCTTTGGCCTAAATTTCATATTCCATTCTATTCCAAGTTCAGAAACACAAAAGCACTCATAAATGAACCAATGCGGGCACCAACACGCAAGCAAAAGTAAAAAGGTCTTCACTCCAGACACATGCCATAACCTACCCGCAAATACATAAGATAAAGCATCCAATAACGTAAGCATGAAAACGCCCCCCACGCAAATTCACAGAAACATGTGGGCACAAACGAGGACACACTCACACGCCGCAATTCCCCGGGGCCAAAACCACGACGCCATAAATCCGTGTAATATTTGCGACAATGAGAAAATACGACAGAAAAAGACGAACGCGAATTCTCCTCCCAATTCCCAGTGATTTCCATTCCAGTTCCTTTGGTTCATTCCGCCGAGGCGTCGTCGTCGTCGTCGTCGTCGTCGTCCTCGTTGTGTCCAACTGCTTTTCTCCTTTTACCCCCAATTTTTAAGCCCTTCCGGAGCTTAGGCCAATAAAGACCGTCTTCTTCACGCTCAAATAAAGACGAAGTTTACTCAACCCGACGTTCTTCTGTAGGCGCAGCGGCTCTTCTTCCCCCGCCGTCCGCTCTTGCAGTTCATATGTATGTATATCAGAGAGAGAGAGAGAGAGAGAGAGAGAGAGAGAGAGAGAGAGAGAGAGAGAGAGAGAGGCAATGTTCACAAGATAAACGGGTGGAGAGAATCTCTGGTTATATTGCTTAGGAATGAAATGTTGTGTGTGTGTGTGTGTGTGTGTGTGTGTGTGTGTGTGTGTGTACTGGCTCAGTATTATGCAACGCGTTAAAGCTTTTATGTACGTGATGGAAAAGCATCATTCCGCATTAAAATATTCCAACAGCTAATTAGTATGCTTTACCTAAGCTTAACTTTAATCATCTATAAACCTTAGCAAGTATCCTTTGACCTATTCAGCGTTGATAAGTGCATCAGGTCATACCATTAAACTTCCCCTATGCACTCCAAAAACCAGGCTAGACTGCATCGATATATCAAAGCCCTATCAGGTTTGTAACGAACTGTCCTCTCTTTAACAATTTGAATCTATTTTCTCTTACTTCTCATTTATTTTGTACATTATCCGCTATTTAAAGATTTTTTTAAAACAATCTTCCGTTGACATTATTTTTCCCGATTATTCATTTATAGTAACTATTCTCTGAAACCATGTTTAAAATATTGAAAAGCCCACATCAGCTTGCTCAAAACAAGTCGGCGTACACTGGAACTTATATAACAATGAAAAAATAATTAGATCTATATATATATATATATATATATATATATATATATAGATATATATATATATATAAATAATGTTGCAATCTCGACTCTTCCTTGATAGACCATCTCTACCACACTTAATATATATTTTCATAGTTGTTTCAGTATTCATCATGAATTCGCTCAAAATTCATTATCCAAACAGCGCCTCGTTCGCAATCTATTCTATCAAAATTTCTGAACAAACTACAGTTAGTTCAAAGTTCTACCATCTAATGTTTATTTAAGTATCCATCCCAATTCAGAGTCAGCGTCTGTTTCATAGAAAGCGAGACTCCAAATTGTTTAAATCATAATAATACCTTGCAAACTCAAGGATGAAACTTCCATGAACTTAAGAGATAAAATGCATCCTATGCACCACACATAATATGAATGGTTTCAATGCAGTTAGAGAATGTAAACAATTCCCTTCACTTCTTTTTCTCCATTCTTAGCTGCGACCCAGAGCAGACGAATAACCACCATACACTATATAATGAACAGTCCGTGTCTACAAGGACATGCTGGGTTTTGAAGAAAATGCGCCAGGCCATTTCTTCCCTCGCCCGGCCCGGGGTTCGGACATGGGTCTCTTGCAGAGAGAGAGAGAGAGAGAGAGAGAGAGAGAGAGAGAGAGATTATCAGTAGCACCATAGTAAGGCACTGAAGATGACCATTCTTCTTAATACCGTATTCCAAGAACAGGACAAATTCCCCCCGAACACCTCCCCAAACCGTGCCCACCTACCCACCCATCAGGTGCCCTTCATCTCCCGCGTTAACAATAACTTTATACGCAGCGACAGTAATGACCTTCCTAAGAGCAGTAATCGCATGAAGGCAACGCGAAATTGCTTGTCGTAAACCGTGAAATTCGACGCAAACTTCGCGGCCACATGATCGTGGTCAAATTCCAAGGCGGTTTCCTGCCTTGGATTTTAATTATACTGATGGTAATAATAACCATAATTATGCTCATTCGGCAATGAAACGGAAATAGTCAGTAAAAAGGCTTGAAAGGCGTAGCAGGAAGAAAACCTCGCTGTTGCACCATGAATCAGCTATTGCTGGGAGAGGGTGGAAAGGCAGACGGAAGAGAATATGAACGGAGGTACAGTAAAAGAATGAGAAGGGCCGTAGAGACGCTGCAAAGAACCTTCATGCCTGCAGTGCACAGCACGAGGTGCACTGACGGCACTAGCCCCCTACGGGAACAATGTTTTATTGATAATACGTCATTGTAACTAACATATTTATGAAAAATCAGTTTAATTCCGTAACCAATTTGAAGATTACTGAAATGTTATACCTCACGCCGATATGAGCAACAACAACAACAACAACAACAACAATAACGCCGGTGATGGAAACAAAGAGCACTGTGGGCACGGAACTCCACAAAGCATTCAATAAGAATTCAATAAAAGATCCCCAGGAGAGCGAACTGCAAGTCAAATGCACGAAAGGCTCCAAAAGAAAGGAACACCAGCTCCACTGCATTGATTTCCCGTCACTGGCTAATGCAAAATATCTAACTTTAATTCCACTTGCAAAATGCCAATACCACTACGATATTTTACGGCAAATACCCCACAGGCGCACTTTTTTTTTAAATTTATTTTTTATAACGAAAACCTGAAACATTTGATTCCCGCAGAAGAACACTTTCCCTTGAAAAGGCACTAACGAATAAACTACGGGAATACATTATAAAGGCTATATAAAAATAGGGGTCAGACGAACTGGCTTTAATAATATATATATATATATATATATATAAATATATATATATATATATATATATATATATATATATATATACTGTTGGATACAATAAAAGGTGTTCATAAATATATATACGTATATTTTTTAAGACATACTATAATCTATATATAGTATATGTATATTAATAAATTATATATCTATCTATACAGATGCCTTCAATTCAGTAAACCCTTTCTTTAGAATTGTTCTTATGCCTTAAGGTCAAATGAATGAATGAGAGAGAGAGAGAGAGAGAGAGAGAGAGAGAGAGAGAGAGAGAGAGAGAGAAAACCCCATGAATACTTCTCCATAAACCAGGTGAGTAATGGGAAGCGTGAACAGGAACAGAGCCTTTTTGTCCCATGCTTTTCCTTTTATCCCCAGTTTTCTTTAAAATGTTGTGACACTTTTGCCCTCTCTCTCTCTCTCTCTCTCTCTCTCTCTCTCTCTCCTTAAGAACGGTATAATAAGGCTTTTCCTCAAGAGCGTCAAGACGCCTGTACAAAAGGAGCAACAAGGGAGATGAGAGAGGAGCAAAGACCCGGCCGCGCGCTTCCAGCCATTCACAATGATCCCTATTACTGCACATGAATTCTAAAAGCTACCTTTTACCAGATATATACCTCTCGCGTCGCCGTGGGCGGTGTCCTGGAACGACGACGTCGACGGGCTGACCTCGTTTCTCTCTCTCTCCTCTCTCTCTCTCTCTCTCTCCTCTCTCTCTCTCTCTCTGAGTGTTCTGGGAAGATAACATGACTTCGTTTCTTCATTTATTTTTCATTAACAGAGTCTCCTGCAACAACTTGACCCCGTCTCTCTCTCTCTCTCTCTCTCTCTCTCTCTCTCAGCAGGCCTGGTCTTGGGAAGATAATTCTCTCTCTCTCTCTCTCTTAGTAGGCCTGGTCCTGGGAAGACAATACTCTCTCTCTCTCTCTCACTCTCAGCAGACCTGATCTTGGGAAGATAAAACTCACTCTCTCTCTCTCTCTCAGCAGGCCTGGTCTTGTGTAGATAATTCTCTCTCTCTCTCTCTCTCTCTCTCTCTCTCTCTCTCTCTCTCTCTCTCTCTCTCTCTCAGCAGGCCTGGTCTTGTGTAGATAATACTCTCTCTCTCTCTCTCTCTCTCTCCGCCTCGTGGCGTCAGCATCCGAATGCCCCTAATGGACTTCCTCACACAAACACGTATCCGCCGGCGGACATAAAGCACCTGCACCCTACGGCAGGCGGCCCTTCCGTCTCTCTCTCCCGTCTCCTTTTCGTTGTATGAAGTGGCGAAAGCGGACTAATGGTGAAATTCACCAGCGTCCAAGGACATCGGTAGCCAAGGACGCTATTTGCAAAGGGCATCTGTCTCGAAGACGCCATTCAACAACGACGTCTAAGGCCACTCTGCTACAATGATCTCTAAGGACACTCATTTACAGTTATCTCTAAGGACACTTTTCTACAGTGATCTCTGAGGACACTTTTCTACAGTGATCTCTGAGGACACTCTTCTACAGTGATCTCTGAGGACACTCTTCTACAATGGTCTTTAAGTATTGAAAGATTATTCCAGCAAGACCTCGGACCTGAAGGACGCTACAGACGAAGGACTTAAGTAAAGGACAATATTGGCAAAACACAATGATGTACAAGAATGTACTTCCCCTCAGACACCAGGAAGGATGTAAATCTTAAAAGACGTTATCACAGCCGGAAACCACACTGAAAGGACACCGGTCTCGATGGATGTCAGTTTGGAAAAATAAACGTCAATATGGATGTCAGTTTGGAAAAATAAACGTCAATATGGATGTCAGTTTGGAAAAATAAACGTCAATATCCTTCGGCCTAAAAGGTCACTAATATGAAGAGTAAAACAACCACTTTATAAACATGGCAGGGGCCCCCAACCTAACCCAAGAATAATTCACAAACAATTTCAAAAAAGAATTTCTAGGACGAAAACTAATGGTATCCAAGTAATTTGATCTCCCAAAAATCGAGCAGTAACCCACGGCATTATTTTCATATTACTGTCATTAATGCAATGATGATAAAATCCATCTCCAACCGTATAAGAATTTTTCTCATACGCATAACTATATTTAAGGGAAAATGCACAATCATTCTTTGAATCTGAACTCACAAAACCAAATGAAACGAACATGACTACATAATTCAGTCGTGATCTACACAGATCACTAACGCAAAATCAAAGAAAACTACAGTCGTACAATCACTTCCGGTGGTTCACAAGCTTTAATTTTAAATTAAAAATATCAATTCCGGTGATTTGCAAGCTTTAATGAAATCCAAGGTCCCGCTACACCTTACGATGATTTACAGGCAGAAGTCGAGGACGGAAAACAACCCGCATCACACGGTGTGATCTGCGAATTCATCGACAACCCCCAGCTGTTCTTTCTTGGCGTACTCATGTAATACATAACGTTACATAACGGCACTCAAGAGCCAATATTTGACATAATCATTCAATAACGAGTAAGGAAATTCCTGCATCATTTACCAACTTTCACCTCTTGAGAGATTATGCATCAGATGACGTTCAAAATTCTACGTCAACGTTCAAAACACTGTCATTTACCGAGACCTTAATAGCGTCTAAAGTCATTATTGCTGCGCGGAGATTTGTATGACCGTCTAATTCCATTCACAAAGTAGAGGTACCGACATTCTGCGGCAATTACATTTCTACTGTTATTCCCAAACCAGCCTTGGGGACTTATACTTTCATTCATAACAGGGAAAGCTATTGACATCTCCAGAGCAGACACAACTTTACCGATATCTACCGGCAAGCATAATAGTATAATTACTGTTTTATCTCCACTGCTATATAATGTCAATATGAGTAACAGCCCTACTGCCATTGCTACCGAAAGATATTTTATAAATTGCAGATGACTGACATGATTGAAGTAGTAATATGTCTATTAAACAGCTACTGATGCTTGTTGCTACCGGCATCTTCTGTCAAAATCCCAGTCGTGACAGCTTCACTGTTATCAAACCATGATAGCTTCAGCGACATCTGGCAATCACCGTGACAAGATACATTCCAACCAACTGTCATTCAGTCGTTTAAAGATACATGCTATCCTCACCACAGAGTCACAGTTATGACAGTGATACCAGAGCCAACCTTCATTTAGATAATGAAATCACTATTGCTTCTACTGGCATAATTCAGCGAGACACTGCGGGTCCGAGTTCAGGAATCACTCAGTCCATGATAGGTGTCCATAGGTACAAAACCTGACTTTTTCTAGGAATATGGCTTGTGCAAGGAAGGTGGAGGAGGAGGAGGAGGAGGGGGGGGGGGTTGTCCTGAAAAGCGCTTGGACAGTGATTCACAAAGTCTATGGACCTTGATTATCCGTTTATGTTATGTTCCGGTCTTTATGCCGATGTCTGTCCATTTCCTGGGCTACTCATAAACCCCCAATATGCAAGACTTGTTATTTTCACGATAATCAAGATAGGAATACATGACTAAACTGACAGAAGTGACAAAAAGGTTGGTAAAGACTGAATGATATGGAAGACTTAGGAGGGAAGAGAGAAAATGACCGAGAAATGACTAGACAGATGGTGCTCTCAAGATGGTTTACGGTTCAGTGTTTGTACATGGCTCGACGCTTAGCTTATGAACCTTAAGTGTAGGTGTATTAAGTAACTGGTGTGGTGGTCTCATCCAAGATATAGCAAATAAAGCTTGAATGCCTCCATTAAAGGTAAAGTGGCCTTCCCCATACAGACACATGTGAAAATAAATTTCCTATACATAAATATATGCATATATATATATATATATTATATATATATAGGAATATATATGTGTGTGTATATATCTATATATATATGCTATATATATATATATATATATATATATATATATATATATATATATAAGACTGAAATGCCGAGGAAAAATGTAAGCAAAGGGAGGAATAATAGCCTCTTGTTTCGGACACCTCATCAGAGTCGAATACACAAAAATACAGTGGAAAACACAGTGAATACGTTGCGAGTCATATCATCACGAAATCTTTAATTATAAAGAAATGCTGTGAAGAACTTGATACTACTCTAAACTCGTAGAGGCTGGATGAACAACTTGTAAATAACGTTGTTTAAAAAAAAAAAAAAAAAAAAAAAAAAAAAAAAAAAAAAAAAAAAAACAAAAAGCTTTTTTTATTTTAATGGATTTTTTGCTAGTTTTTTATGTGAAACTTTAGTTTTCTTATATTCCTTTATAAATGAGTTAGTAAACTTTAATTTCATATTTTACAAATATGAATGATTTTTATATTACAGACTGATGATGTGTCAGGATGGCACGAAACGTTTCATAATAAACTAATTGATCATGTGAGTTTCGGTAACCCTACTGATGATGTATATATATATATATATAGATATATATATATATATATATATATATAAACTATATATTTTATACACACATATAATATATAATATATATATATATATATATATATATATAAATATAAATATAATATAATAGTATATAATATATATATATATAGTATATATATATATATATATCATATATATATATATATATATATATATATAATATATACTATATAATATATAATATATTATATAGTATATATAAAATAAAATGTACATGTGTGTGGATGCGTGCGTATTCCCTGACGTTCTGAAAGCTACAGGACTTGCAGAAATCTCTAATGTCAGCCCGTCGTGCAAAACATCGCAATAATAAAAATAAGCTAAAGAGGATATGCCCAACATCTGCAACCACTGGACGCTACACCCCTAAAGCAAAACGAGACGCATTTCCATAAACTTCAAGTTCAAAATCATAAATTCTAAGAATTCATTCGCAAAAAATTTTTTGTTAAATCTCTCTCTCTCTCTCTCTCTCTCTCTCTCTCTCCAGAAAACTATTATTGCTCTGGTAACCCTACACTGTTCATATTTTAATACATACAGTGTCTTTCTCCTAAAGGATGACAGGTGAAAATAAATCTGTATAAAACTTGAAGTGTTACAATAAAATTTTTAGCTGAGAGAGAGAGAGAGAGAGATGAGAGGCTTATGAGGAGAACCGAGTGAAAGAGGGAGAGAGAGAGAGAGAGAGAGAGAGAGAGAGAGCATTCCCCTCTCTGAGTTGCGGTGTGGTGAAGAGGAGTCCCTCCTACATGAACTGGGTCATTGCATCTCCAGGACAAAGAGCCAATCACAGATCAGTTTCATCTTTCAATACCTCGCCATTGATTGGGCGAGGTTAAAGTGACGGAAGAAAATGTAGGAAAACAGAAAAAACCTGGAATTCTTCCTCGAACAATGGGATCCTTGAGGCAGAAAACCAAATTGGAATTTGTCATTTTGGAGCATTCTGAGATATTGGATGCACCACCTGTTTAATACAGAGACTAATCAATCTGAAATTGCTATTTAAATGTGTGTGTATGTACGGCCAAAATTATATATGTACATATATATATATATAATATATATATATATATATATATATATATATATATATATATATTATATATAAATATAATAACTTGATCACGAAATATATAAAACGTGATGCTATGTATAAATAAAGGTAATGCCACGGAGGAAAAATCCGCGGCATTAATTATATATATATATATATATATATATATATATATATATATATATATATATATATATATATATATATATATATATATATATATATATATATATATAATATATATATATATTACACTGAACGCATGTAAGGTAATTTCCCAAGAGAACCGAGACTCGCAAATAGAACTCCAGAATATTCAAAACATGAAACTTGCAAAATTTCCACTCGCTTTCAAATTGAGAAGAAACACCGAAGACGGCAGACACTGCGCGAAGCGAAAATACCATTCCATCCAATTAAGTATGTGTGAGGTGCAGTATTTCCAAAGGAGCGCTTTCATTTACGAACTCAACAAAGGCCATCGTTCGCCTCTCCGTACGTTATTTCAGTCTGGCATTTCTTTTCTCTCTCTCTCTCTCTCTCTCTCTCTCTCTCTCTCTCTCTCTCTCTCTTTTCGTTCTTCCATTAAGGACCTCCAGAGGCGCAAATTAACACAAACTGGTGTCTAGAACTTCAAGATTCTGGCCAACTTATGATGATCACACACACTCTCCTCAAGTTGGGCTCTCACCCACTCCATCTCGGGTTCACAATCCCGCCAATTTCGGGTTCGGGTTTTGTCTAGGGTTCACATCCGCACCAGCACGGGTTCATTTCCCCGCCATACCAGGCAGGCGATCGGTTGAAATCAAGTCAGGTGACGACAACGGCGGTCACTTCGTACTTGGGAGTGAATTAACCTCCAGTCTTTTTTTTTTTAGTTCGTCGAATGGCCCGGTGAGTTCAGAGGACATTCCACCGTGAAAGTCGCCCCTTTTCTTTCTTCTCGTTAATATATACGTATCTGCGTCCTTCGAGCAGGAAGAAAGACGCCGGCAGTCAATGGAATCCCGGTCTCGTAAAACGCGAGATTTACAGAGACAACCCGAGATGGGCAATACTTTCGTGACTGAAAAGCCACGGCATTTAGTCGAGTCTCTCGGCACGTGAATTATTACAAGGTGGTCTGCGAGCAATAACGATCGACATATTGGCTTCTTGAATATTTGAGTGAAGAATGAAATTTTTTTAAGGCTGGGGGGGGGGGGGGGGGGGGCGGGGGGGGGGACGTAAGAGTCAAGACTGAAAAAGAATATTGTTAACGGTCTATGACTGATAAGTCCACTGATTGTATAATTCTTTTTCATAAACAATATAATTAATAGAGACAAATACTATAGTATCACATTAATCGTTACTATTTCTCTCTTTAAAATAAAATAAAAAAAAATTGACGTTGAATTTCGAAGTAAATAAAACAAAACATGTTCATTATCATTTTTTTTTCTTTTTAGTTCTGGATGTTGGTAGATAATTAAACAGCAAATACATTTCCAACCCATTCAGGACTGATGAAGGAGGTAACAAATTCGCCAAATTACTCACTCACGAACACGTAAAATGGCCCCTACTGCTTCACCAGACTAATTACTTAGCCATTATACTTCTCCACCCAAATGTAAAACAGGCTTCCGGTTACAGATAATTCACAGCGATGTTAATCACTGTGCAATTAAATGCAATATCTTGTTACATTCAATGTCATCAGCTTTCGTAAAGGGAAGGACCAAGTTCTAAAACGACAACCATACCCTCATTATTATTACATTTTCCCAAATGATCTTTTTATATAGTCACATGACAAAAAAATGACCCTCATCACTCTCCGCAAATTAGAATAAAAAGACTTATTATTACGTATGCATGTTACAGACACACTAAAGTTCCACCGGCAATATTAATAAAAGAGCAAGCCGAAAGTAGCTGACATTGCACGGTAATTTGTGACGTAATTACAATTTGCCAATGAAAGTTCCTCTCGTAAAATTAACGTTAATTACGTCAGATGAATTTAATTAATCTTCATTACGTTTAAAATTGCCCTCAACACTACCGGGGATGGCTCATATCCAATACACAAACGACCTCGGTCCCGTCGGGCAACAAATGAAATGTTTCGATTAAGACTTTAAAGAGAAACGATAGTAACGCGTCCAATTTCAAGACAATGAGCCTATCTCAAAACAATATGTACAAAGATGATGCATCACATTCCCAAGATACAAGAGAAATGCGTCCAATTTCAAGACACGAAAAATAGTAATGTGCCTCTATTTTAAGAAAAAAAAAAAAAAATGCATGAAAGTCTAAAGATACGAGAGAAATGCGTCCAATTTCAAGACAAAAAAAGAGCAATTTGCCTATTTCGAGACAAAATAAATAAAATAAGTACATCCAATTCCAAAGACACAAGAGAAATCCGTCCAATATCAAGACAAAAATAGCAATGTGCCTATTTCGAGAACAAGATATATAAAATCAGTACATCCAATTCCAAAGACACAAAAGATATCCGTACAATTTCAGGAGAAAAATAGCAATGGGCCTATTTCGAGACAAGATATATAAAATCAGTACATCCAATTCAAGAGACAAGAGAAATCAGTCCAATTTCAAGACAAAAATAGCCATGTGGCTATTTCGAGACAAGATATATAATATCAGTCCATCCAATTCCAAGGACACAGGAAAAATACGGCCAATTTCAAGACAAATAGGTGTCCAACTTCAAAACAAAGGCACGAATTCAATACGTCCAGCTTCAACAGATATATACAAGAATAATTCGCCAGATTTCGATTTGAAGGAGCAAGAGCAATATATCGAATTTCCAAGACAAACACAAGAGCGATGCATCCGCTTCCGTGGGATACATAAAATCAATGGGTACGAACTCACGACACGACATAATAGTGAAAGCGTCCAACGACAGCTTAAAAGCAAACCAAAATTTCTAGTTTTACCTGAGAGAATATTATCTGATATAGCACAGAATGCTTTAGGAAAGAAAAAAAAATTCAGGTTTTACTTGATAGAATATTATCTGATATAGAGCAGAATGCTTTAGGAAAGAAAAAAAAAAAACCAAAATTTCTAGTTTTACCTGAGAGAATATTATCTGATATAGCACAGAATGCTTTAGGAAAGAAAAAAAACCAAAATTTCTAGTTTTACTAGAGAATATCATCTGATATAGCGCAGAATGCTTTAGGAAAGAAAAAAAAAAAAAAACAAAATTTCTTGTTTTACTTGAGAGAATATCATCTGATATGCGCGAATGCTAGGAGAAAAAATACAAAATTTTAGTTTTACTGACGAATATTTCGTATAGAGCAGAATTTACAGGAAAGAAAATAAAACAAAATTTCTAGTTTTACCTGAGAGAATATTATCTGATATAGAGCAGAATACTTTAGGAAAGAATAAAAATAAATTTCTAGTTTTACATGATAGAATATTATCTGATATAGCGCAGAATGCTTTAGGAAAGAAAAAAAAAATTAGATCAGGCACTTAAAAAAAATAATCGAAAACTTCAAAGGAAAAGCAAAACGCAAGACTTAACCTCCTAAATCATGGGTGGATGAAAGCCCGATCTGAGACAGCAGGGCAACTGGCAAGCAACAGCTGACGAAGCAAAACAAATCACCGCAAGCCTAAATAAGAGTCAGCTTTTTCACACAACAGAGAGACATGACAGACCAAAACTTCTTGCCGATGCGGGCCAAGCAAGGCCACTCTTACAATGAGGGAAATATGAAAATTATTTTCTAGAAGAGGTGGATATTTTTATCTGAGACAAATATCTTACAATGAAGAAAATATGAGAATAAATTCTACAAGAAGTTGACATTTTTATCCGAGATAATTATTTTACAATGAGGAAAATATGAAAATTAAAAGTTGACATTTTTATCCGAGATAATTATTTTACAATGAGGAAAATATGAAAATTATTTTCTAGAAGAGGTGGATATTTTTATCTGAGACAAATATCTTACAATGAAGAAAATATGAGAACTATATTCTACAAGAAGTTGACATTTTTATCCGAGATAATTATTTTACAATGAGGAAAATATGAAAATTATTTTCTACAAGAGGTGGATATTTTTTTTATCTGAGACAACTATCTTACAATGAAGAAAATATGAAAACTATATTCTACAAGAAGTTGACATTTTTATCCGAGATAATTATTTTACAATGAGAAAAATATGAAAATTATTTTCTACAAGAGGTGGATATTTTTTTTTTTATCTGAGACAACTATCTTACAATGAAGAAAATATGAAAACTGTATTCTAGAAGAAGTTGATATTTTCATCTGAGATAATTATTTTACAATGAGGAAACTATGAAAACAAATAATTATTTGACAATGAGGAAATTATGGAAATTATTATCTACAGGTTGTTATTTTTTTCTGAGACATCTATTTTACAATGAGGAAAATATGAAAACTATATCCTACAGGAAGTGGATATTTGTATCTGAGATATCTATTTTACAATGAGTAAAATATGAAAACTATGTCCAACAAGAAGTGGATATTTGTATCTGAGATATCTATTTTACAACGGGAAAAATGAAAAACCTTTGTTTTCAACGACAGAAAGTTCATATTTTTTTCCCTATGAAAACAACTGTTTTCCCTAAAACGCCACTCCTAATTTCCATCCTTCTTGATCATATGAAATTACCAGACGAAGCGAAAGCGCCAACCACCGGGGGGAAAGGGATAATCTACTTATCTAATAATTCATTAAATTAATCAAGACAAAGTAGGGTAAATACATTTGCTGTCACAAGGGAAAAATTCATTTAACGAGGCTATACTCAGCTTCGCTTCCAAATTCTACGACAGTGGATCTAGTAAGTCCAAACATACATTCAAAAACATTTGGAATTGATGACCACATTCAAAGAGTTCACATTTACAAATGGTCGGATACAGAACAGCACAAAAATTTATTCTAGGTTAATTTATTCAATGGGAAAAGTAATTTTTAATGCATCACTCTCTCTACAAACATTCCGGGCACCAATGTCACAATTATTATTATTATTGTTGTTGATTTTGTAGAGAATTTTCTCTATCTTCCTTATGACAGCTTTCTCTGCCGAGTAACGTGCCAATTGTAGAAACCATCAGGAAGATGGGGGAAAACTTTCTACAAAATCAGCCAAGATGCAGCAATTTCTTTTAACAGTACCTGTTTAAAAGAGTCTTCTACCAGTATTATTATTATTATAATTATTCAGAAAATGAACCCTATTCATATGGAACATGCCTACAGGAGCAACCGACTTGAAATTCAAGCTTCCAAAGAATATGGTGTTCACAATGCAACTAAGAGCTGTTTCCTGAGGTTTGGTGCAAGATAAAAATAGTTACGAAGAGTCAAGAAATAAATGAACTGAAATTCTATTCCTTTAGAATAGATAACATTTCCCTAAAATAAATAACGTGAAGAGTCCTAATGAACTGGAACGCGATAACACAACAATACACGGTGAGTCTTGAGAGCTGGTGGAATGAACGCACGCAAGTATATAGCAGTTTCCATAAATAAAAGGGCAAAGTCTAAAATTATCTTTGTGATATTTCAGTTCGCTTGAATTCCTTGAAAGTATCATTTTTTAAAATCTAGAACCTGTCACCTGGCCTTCGCTTTGTCGGCAAGAAGGGAGCAGCCGGTTATCAACTCGGCCGGATATTATTGGTGCATCCTCTGGGATCAACTTAAATGTCAAGAGTGTCAACGTTAAAAGATAACTACAATATCAGGAGAGAGAGAGAGAGAGAGAGTTTGAAAAGAAAATCAGAAAGATTGAATTAAGCTTGATAATGACGACGATAAATCTGGGATAGCATTATCAACAACTGATGTAAGGAGAGAGAGAGAGAGAGAGAGAGAGAGAGAGAGAGAGAGAGAGAGAGAGAGAGAGTGCACCCAAACGTGATTCACACGAAGGTGATGGCAAACAACAAGAACCGATAGAGCAACGAGAAAGGACGGGATGAAGATGAGGAGAATATAACGATTGAAAGACGGAAGGGAGGGAATGAGAGGGCATAAGGTAGAGAAGAGATAAGCATCACTCAGTAATACGTTAGAATTTACATAACGCTGGTCAACAAACATAAAGAACCAAATGGTTAGGGCCACCAAGTGTCCTTTAAAATACTAAAGCGCAGAGAAAATAGAAAATTAAATGGCTGATAAAAAAAAAACACACACACACACTAAAATACTACATTTATCTTATCGGAAATCCGGTTCTGAATCTAAAATATGAATGACATACCGATTTCTATAACAATATCAAATTCAGCCAACGTGTCCCATTGCGTTAAGCTCTCAACTAGTGTGTGCCAGACATTCAGCTCATTTAAAAAATCCGCTGGCGTAGCGAAAGCATTGGGCACCGATGATTAAAATGAATACAATATCAGATGATAGTTCGACTGTAACAAACATCTCCCTACAAACCAACAACATACATGATTATGTCATTAAGGAAAATCCAAACAAAAAACCGACACAGCCACTGGTTTATCTCTCTCTCTCTCTCTCTCTCTCTCTCTCTCTCTCTCTCTCTCTCTCTGTCTTCACAGCAGCTGCATCCCAAAGTCGACTAAGCCGTCAAGAGACAGACAGACTCACGCACGCAGAGCTCAAAAACCGCGAAATGTTGCCAGCATTAATCTAACACCGCGAGGTGAAATGAGAGGGGAAATAATAAATCTCTTAAATGGGGTTAAATTCCTTCGTCTTATACCAAAAAGGTATATTCCGGATGCTGGTGTCATAAAGGATACCTGTCGACACTCCACCATCAAAGAATACGAATAATGAAGACGAAATGATAAATGTAACTACCAATCTCCATGCTAAACGGCATTATGGAATCAATTTATATATATACTGTATATAAAGATATTTCTACTGAAAACTAGAAAATAACTACATTCCTGAATGCCAAACTAAACGCATTGAAAACCTGAACACATCCGAGAGGAATTCGCAGCCCACTTCTGCTGCCACAGAATCCTTGACCTGCAATTTCGCCGACCCGTCAAACTGCGGCCGCCGCACGACTTCGGACGAGATGACTCGAGATCGATGATCGAAAAATCGGCAGATTCATCGGCTACCTTGACCGTGGACGAAGTTTTAAAAAATGTGGTTGCGCTCGGCTCATTAGCGCCACACGCAGCGCTATTACAGCGGCGTGGAATTGTGATGGACAGGCATGCTTTCTGTTCTTTTTTTACTGCATGATAAAAAATCTTCATTCTCCCTGCATCTTTTTTTATAGTGTATTTACCTTTTTGTTTTGACGCCCCACTTCCGCATGAGAATGGACTTTTAGCTTAGTAGTTCCTCCTGACTGTGATCATTATCATTACCTTCATCAATAAATAATAATAGTAATATTAATAAAGGAAAAGAAAAGTATAAAAAATTCAGGCCAAATGCCAAGCACTGCGACCTATATGGTTATTCAGCGCTGAAGGGTTGGTTGGTTGGTTTTATAAAGTTTAGGTGTAACACCAAGCACTGGGGCAGCAAAGGCCATTCAGCACTTCTGAAGGGGACACAGATATAATGCTTGAGAGGTGTAACAGGAGGAAAACCTCGCAGTAGCACTGTGAAAACATTTTTAAGGGAGGTTGGAAAGTAAGGTGGAAGAGAATATGAACGGAGGAATAGTAAAAGGAATGAAAGGGACTGCTGCTAGGGGCCAGAAGGACGCTGCAAAGAACCTTAAGTAATGCCTACAGTGAATCAGCATAATTATATGTACTAGAAAGAGCATTAACGACATTAAAACAGGCACCAACCGGCATTGTCTACAAGAGAATTCATAACAGGCTACAATCAAGGTAAGCATCCCCGGCAGAGATCCACATGGAACAAAATTCAGTATCGAAAACCATCTCTCGTCATGAGAGAGAGGAGAGAGAGAGAGAGAGAGAGAGAGAGAGAGAGAGGAGAGGAGCTTCGATATACCTAAAACCCGACCCTACGTGATTCCTAAATCTCATTAGACGACTAAAAATAAAAACGGAGATGTCAAAAAAAAAAAAAGTGAAAAAAAAGGAAAGACAAAAAATTACGAAGGGAACGAGAGGAGAGGAAAATAATACTTAGGAGACTTCAGCAAACAGGAATGTGGAGGCTACGGAAGGGGGACGCGACAAGGCGGGGACAGACTGATGAGGCCTAGGTTCCCGAAGGCCGTGCCCTTTGGGAAGAAAGTAAAGAGATAGGGGAGATTTTGGAGATTTAGGAGAAAAAAAAATCTTGCAATGGTTAAGAGGCAAATAATGGATCTCGTTAATCCTAGTTTTTTTCCCCCTCCTTGGCTCACATAAAGTTACTGAGACATTTCTTATACTGTGTGTGAGAGAGAGAGAGAGAGAGAGAGAGAGAGAGAGAGAGAGAGAGAGAGAGAGAGAGAGAGAGTAAAAATCAGAAAGGTTGAATTCAGTTTGATAATGACAACGATATATCTGGGATAGCATTCTCAACAACTGGTGTAGGAAATACAGAGAGAGAGAGAGAGAGAGAGAGAGAGAGAGAGAGAGAGACTAAATCCAGTCTAAAATTACCATGGTGTGTTGGAAAAACTACCACTGATGCCCAATAACATGAAAAGCGAATTAAGGATAATAAAGATAAGTCCTCGATTTGCAAATGGCACACACAAAGAAATGAAGAAGGATGTCACAAAAGCTCAAAATAAGAATTAATCACACAGCAAAAAGATAACTTTTCAAGATCTCAAAAAAGATATCAAACTGAAATGTCTTTAAACATAGATATAGCCGTAATACGTAATAAAGTTCGTTTATAACCATACAGATGCGGATTATACGTACAAGATAAAACATCCCAATGATGGAATTTTTACACTCAACGAAGATAGACCGCAATTAGTGTACGAAGGAGATATATGCCACTATTCTTTCATCAAAAATTTGAAAAACAGGGGTAAAGTCCGTAAGTAATTTGGAATAAATACAAAACGAACTATAAAAAACACACACAAAACTATTATAAGATAATCTTAAAATAAAATGATTAAGAATACACCTTTGTATACAGTAAACAAGGAAAACTTTACAATAATGTGCAAGCACAACACAGCAATTCTCCCTTCAATAGAGAGAGAGAAAAAAACGGGAAAATACCTCTAGAAAGAAATAATGACGACCAGGCAAATAAAGAAAAAAGAAAAATCCATAACAAATAAATCCCTGTTGATGCAAAGGGCAGAAAAATCTCCCTGTCTTCAACCCAAAAGTCGAAAGTTATTCTCGGCCGATTCGGTAAATCCAGCGGTCACAATATTTCTCCCCCCACCCCCACGAACCCCAATCTCTCTCTCTCTCTCTCTCTCTCTCTCTCTCTCTCTCTCTCTCTCTTAAATTTAAAGTGACATTCAAATGTCACTGCCTTCTATTTATATTCCGGGACTTAAATTCCAGTGTGCATCTCTTTCCTCTATCACAATTCCTGACTTGGAACATCATTTGCGATTGAGGTAATTATGCAAGAATCATATTTCATGAAACGGCTACAATCCTTACGTCGTGCATATATCTATATATATTTTATATATAATATATACTATAGATAATATATATATATATATATATATATATATATTATAATATATATATAGATATATATGTATATATATACCACACACAAATGAGCTCGTGTATTTCCAAACGACGAAAGAGAACACATAAGAAAGAAAATTACCTACTCACACTATTCTGCATACAACACAGGAACAGACTGGAAGTACGAAAAATAATATTCCTGAAAAAAAAAAAAAATAAAAAGCACGAAAGACCCCTAAAGCCTTAAATGTCAGGAACCCGAATCCAGGGCCTCTGGACAGGGCCTCTGGACAGGGCCTCCCTCCCTTCCCTTCCCTCTCCCTCTCCCTCCTCTTCACAGCCGGACGCCGCCGGCAGCATCAAACCTGACTCCTTCCTACCTTTTAACAATTCTTCTTTTTACCTCTTTTCCTCCTCCGCCTCCGAAAATAAATTATGCATTTGCGAAGGAGGAAAATATTCTGCCGAAGTCGTAGGGAGAATTCTCTTCCCAGTGGCTCGTGAAAAACGACCGAAGTTCCTCGAAGTGAGATCTTCCTTCATCCCGGGATAAGGAACGGCCCAGCCCGAGGGCCCCGCCCAAACCATCCCAGGCTCCTGACTCTAATTTCGGACGTCCTCGGGGTTGTCTGACATCTTTAATTTCTCTCTTCGCGATTTTATGAATGATATTTCCTCAAGTTATCGAACTATCTCATTTCCCTCATTCTGGGATTATTTCATTATAATCACTTCTGTACTTTCATGGTTATGAGATAATTTTATGTCTTTCCATTGGTGGTTATCAAATTATTCTGGCCTCAATCCCTCGGCCGTTGTTTAAACTACACACACACACACAACGGTGTACTATGAAGTCATTAAGTCATATTATATGATATTTATTGGTATTTTGGCAAACTTCTCTGAAAACTTGTAACAAATCGCTTCAAGAAAACGTTTGAACTGACATAAAAATCTGCATGTTTAACATGATGCCTTATAAAATCCAGAAAAAAAAAAAGGAGGAGGGGAGGCGCTTGGGGTTGTATGAAAAACATTCCAGTATATCACGAAGGATTCAGCCCCGAAAGTCTACCAGAACATTCTAATACCTCACCCATTCTTTGACCTACTGAGGAGCCCCCTTTCTTCAGACTCTCATCCTTTGAATTTTCCAACGACCATTCCTTAAAACCTCCAAATGTCACACTCGAGAGTCATCCTTTAAGCCCCCAAACGTCCTTTCGCCCCGTCACACTGTAATCAGACCAACAGAGAGTAACCGTAACTCTGCCAAGAACATTCACATTAATGCCAGTACCAAGCCCGATGTGGGGGGGGGGGGGGGGGGGGGGGGGGGGGGGAAAGTTTAGCCCTTTTTGGGGGGTGTTAATAAATTCCATCAAAACTTAGCAAGACTGTTGCAAGCAGTTGGGTCACAAGGAGGCCTGAAAGTAAAAAAAAAAAAGTAAGAGGTCCCATATGCAAGTGGTTGGGTCACAAGGAGGCCTAAAAGGCAAAACAGTAAGAGATACCATGCGCAAGTGGTTGGGTCACAAGGAGGCCTGAAAGCCAAAACAGTAAGAGATACCATGCGCAAGTGGTTGGGTCACAAGGAGGCCTGAAAGCCAAAAGAGTAAGAAGTACCATGCGCAAGTGGTTTGGGTCACAAGGAGGCCTAAAAGCAGGCCTGAAAGCCAATCAGTAAGCGTTCCCATCTCGAACAAGGCCGCCTCAACAGATGTCCACAAAGATTTTCTTAGGCTACGGCGACAAGTTACGTGACACCTCGCTGAAACACAGGATTTGCTACCAGTTCCCAAACCAAAACAAACCATACGTCTTCGTTGCTGTGACGCTACAAAAAAAAAAAAACTAAATACAGATATAAAAAAATGCATACGCTCGCAAAAATAATTGTATATGAAAAAAAACTTTTTGTATATGAAAAATTATATAAAGGAATATTTTGTATATGAAAAAATTTGTATTTGAAGAAATATTTTGTATGTGAAAAATATTGATATATAAAGATATATATTGTATATGAAAAACATTTGCATTTGAAATATTTTGTATATGAGAAAATATTTGTATTTGAAGCAATATTTTGTATACGAGAAATTTTGTATATGAGAAAATTTTTGTATTTGAAGCAATATTTTGTATACGAAAAATTTTGAAATGTGAAAAATATTTCTTTAAGAAATGTTTTGTATAATAAAAATATTTGTTTAATTAATATTTTGTATGTGAAAAAATATTTGTATTGAAGAAATATTTTGTATGTAAAATTATTTGTATAAGAATTGTTTTTTACAAGAAAATATATTTGTATAAGAAATATTTTGTAAATGAAAATTTTTTGTAAATATTTGTGTATGATGATATATTTTGTATATGAAAAACTATCTGTATAAGAAATATTCTATTTATGAAAACAAATATATGCATATGCAGAAACATTGCGGCAAAGTATACTTGCCAATGTACAAGTGAATGAATTCCAATCAATCTTCATGTAAAGAATGCAAAGATAAACTCTTCCAATAAATACTGTTAGCACATATGTCCGAGTATTTATGTTGGAAAATCAGTTCCGGTCAAAAAAGGACGAAAATAAACAAGAGACCAATTACCATTCTCATTCAATATTTAGTTCCCGGTCCAAAATAACACCAACTATCACAAACATTCGTCATTCCTCTTTGTAAACGGAAAAGAGGCATCGTCATCAAAAACAAAATCGGTGAATCAAAATAAACCATGCTGCTAACTTACAATCCAAACATCCCCTCTCTCTCTCTCTCTCTCTCTCTCTCTCTCTCTCTCTCTCTCTCTCTCTCTCTCTCTCTCTCGAAATCCTGCTCGAAATGGAGTAGCATATATACTCCACTACATCTCTCTCTCTCTCTCTCTCTCTCTCTCTCTCTCTCTCTCTCTCAGACATTTTGCTCGCTAAAGCATTAATACTCCATTTCATCTATCTCTCTCTCTCTCTCTCTCTCTCTCTCTCTCTCTCTCTCTCTCTCTCTCTCTCTTCTGAGACATTCTGCTTGCTAAGGCATCAATACTCCATTTCATCCGGCCCGTCACAGCGATCTTAAAATTCTTTGGGCACACTCCTTCACTTTTCGTTCCATTAGCTGTTCCTCGCTCTCCATATACTCAGTAAACACAAGACCTCGATTCAATGGCATTTTTCTCGCAGCCTTTCAAAGAGGAATGGGGCCAGCAATGTTGATAGTTTTCCCACTATTGCCAGTCCTTTTGTGTAGTTATTTCAAAGCTATTATTGCAAATGTCATAGATTTACTTAGTTCCTGCTATAGTTCCAATCCTTTTGTTGTACTTATTACAAAGCTATCATAGCATATGTCAGAGATTTACTTGGTTTCTGCTATCTATAGTTATTCTAAAAACTGCTTTAACAAAAACAGGCTTCAACACTCGCGTCACAATTATGGGCACGGAGCTAGCGTCTCATCAGGAGAATCAGTGACTCAAATCTTGTAGTAGGTTTTAGAAGCCTGGTGTGTTCAGCAACTAGTTCCAACGAGGAAGGAGAAACCAAAATAAAAATTGCTTAAAATGAATCAACGATGATGTGCACGATATTAATAACTTATCACATTCAAACTGCACAATCTCTATAAGCTTAGAGCTCACACCCTTCCGCCTTCAAGCAATCTGTATCTCCTGTAGGAATGCTTGCCGCCATTCATGAGGTAAAAGCGAAAAACAATATTACTGGTAATACTGAAAAAATAAAGATTTTTAAATCCTCAGGTCACCGGACGAGCAACCTAGTTGCTTTAACTGGCCTAGATCCACAAAAATGAAAAACGTGTTTGTGAAACACAATCCTAATTGAACTCTGACCTCTAAGTATGACCTTGACCCCTGAAACCCCCAGAGTTTATCTACAAAGGCGTTAAACTCTACTGCTTTGGAAAACATTTAACCTCAACGGTCACACAGGCAGCCGGACATATAAAAGGGCCCAACAGACTTTTATTATACAATAATTTGTACATGCTGCTGACAGTAATCAGGGGGCATAAAAATACTGAGGCTCAACACCCACAAGAAAAAGTAAGTCTGGCTCCTAAGGGAAGAAGATAGCAGAAACAGACTACAGTGGTGATAACCTATCAAGATAGGAAACCCACATGAAGATACCACGACATTCGGGAAAAAAAAGAGGGGCGATGCTGGAAAGGAGAGAGAGAGAGAGAGAGAGAGAGAGAGAGAGAGAGAGAGAGAGAGAGAGAGAGAGAGAGAGAGAGAGAATCTTGTCCCCCAGGAGTTGTCGTCCGATGGCAAGGTGACAGTTGGCAGCTGATGCCAGTTGCCATGGCAACGAACGCATCGAGAGGCGGACAGTCTTTCCAAAGGGAGCTTTCCGTTTACGGGGTCGTCGCCGTCGTCTTTCTGTTGCAGGTCGTTCTTTGAGACAGCTAAAAATAACCAAGCGGTTTCCTAACCGGATCCAGACTAGTTTTCCTCGAAATCGGATGACACGACTAAACAATGAACCGGACGGTTTCCTTACAGGAGCAGGATGGGTTTCTTCACAACCGGATTACGAAGAGAATCGTAATAATGATTTGCTAATCGGATCCGGATAGTCTTCCTAGAAATCGGATGGAACAGTAAATAAAGCCACGCAATTTCTGTCCGGATCATGACAATTTTTCCTCTCAACCGGACTACGAGGGGGAATAATATCCGAACATCTTACTAACAAGATTCCGACAGTATTCCTTGATATTGGATAAAGGCGAGTTTAAAAAAAAAAAAAAAAAAAAGTTTAAAAGGCCATTATCATCCTGATCCGCAGTGTACCGCCCAGCGATTTACAAGACAAGTGATAACCAAATGGTTTACTAACCGTATACCGACAGTTTCCTAGCAATCCGGTCAACACTAAAACAACAAATGGACGGTTATGGTTTCCTAACCGGATCCGAACATCTTTCCTGGCAACCGGAGGTTGAGGGTGACGAAAACCGAGATAATGACGTTCAATGGCATATTCAAAATGGTAAATGTGATTGCAACATTTCAATGTCATATCTTTTAAATGGTAATTATAGTTATTATTAGTGGTAGAATTAGTAAGATGGGAGTATTAATAAAAATAAAAAATAATCATAATAAAAATAAAAATAAAACCAACAAAAAAAAAATAAAAGAAAAGGGTAGTGGTAGCAGCAGCAAGTCCTGAAGTTGTCATGCTCTCTTGATGTGTCTATGCAAGATGCAAGCGATGGTTGTACATGTATATGTACTTTTCTATTGTAGGTACGTCGCTTCCTAGGCAAGCTAGAACATAAACACGATAATTTCCTCGCAAAACAGTTCCAGTTAACTTGAATGATGAGGGCGATAATATGAGCGTGTTGACATTATCCATACCGAGATTATCACCCCGATGGACAAAAGTTAGAAGGGGATGAAAGGGCTTAACGCCTTCATTACGCGTTGCTCGAACAGGACGGGAACCGAAATTGGCTTTTTTTTTCTTCTTTTTTTTTTTTTTTTTTTGTTTTGTTTAATGCGAAAATGTCTACGATAACGATTACTTACAATCGCCGGAAACCAAGATAATATAGGTATCATCATTGTAATTCATTCAAACAGTACTTTGCAAGCACTCGAAATTGTTTCTGCACAATCATCGTCTGTTTGATGAAGTTTCCACATTTGTTAATTATAACCAATGGTATTAACGGTATTGCTATTACATCAATATAAGTATGTAACTTCGTTTAAACGTACTTTAAATCGTAAAATAAAGCTGTATCTACAAAAATTGACATAAGTATGTAAGCTCGCAAATAGCGGTTGCTTTTCATTAAAACATGAAAACTAGTAAGACACTTGGCGTAGCCCAATACACATTATACAGTTTATACACGCTAAAAATACTCATCATTCAAAAAGGTCAGCAATATTTCGTTAGTTTTATAACTACATCGTATTTACATTAAACTCGTATTTAAATAACATTAACGATTTTTTTAAGGTTAAGTGTAAAGCTCATTGCCTGTTCTGAGAGAGAGAGAGAGAGAGAGCGAGAGAGAGAGACTGAGAGAGAGAGAGAGAGAGAGAGAGAGAGAGAGACGAGAGAGTTTATACACGCTAAAAACCATACTCATCATTCAAAAAGGTCAGCAATATTTCGTTAGTTCTATAAACTACATCGTATTTACATTAAACTCGTATTTAAATAACATTAACGATTTTTTTTAAGGTTAAGTGTAAAGCTCATTGCTTGTCTGTTTTGAGAGAGAGAGAGAGAGAGAGAGAGAGAGAGAGAGAGAGAGAGGGAGAGAGAGAGAGAGAGAGTTTATACACGCTAAACAATCTATCATTCAAAAAGGTCAGCAATATTTCGTTCGTTTTTATAACTACATGTATTTACATTAAACTCGTATTTAAATAACATTAACGATTTTTTTTAAGGTTAAGTGTAAAGCTCATTGCCTGTTTTGAGAGAGAGAGAGAGAGAGAGAGAGAGAGAGAGACCGAGAGAGAGAGAGAGAGAGAGAGAAGAGAGAGACCCAATCACTGGGCAGATGAAGTAAGTCCATCATTGGACAGATGAAGAGAGAGCCCCATCAAAGGCAGAACATTAAACTTCATTCCAGAAGGAAAAAATTACACAAAGCTGAATACCGAAGCGACATATACATATTTCTATTTCTGGAAAAGGGACTTTGATGTCATCCGCAACAATCCATGACTCACTCTCTCTCTCTCTCTCTCTCTCTCTCTCTCTGTGTACACACACACACACACACACACACACATATCATATTTATATATATATATATATATATTATATATATATATATATATATATATATATATATATATCAATCTGTTGACCACGTGTGATGCTCCTCCAAGGTGTGGCTGCCTAAAAAATCGCTAATCTTGCCTCTCAGGCGTTTCCTCGTTTCGTAGAGTGAAATCGACCTTATTGCTAATCTTGTATGTCAGTTGGATATTAAGCCTACTTTTACTAGTTTTTCCTCCTCGTATGATCAGTTATGTCTTAGTAAAGAGTCGTGCTAGACCGAAAGTTCTTGGTGGCTATCTCGCTTTTCATTTTTCCTTCGTGGCAAAAAACCTTTATTTATACCAAATAGCATCACGTTTTTATTATACTTCGTGATCAAGTATCAAAAAATTCTCTTAAAGATCTTCCAGGGCCTGCATATATGAAATTCCGTTGCAAAAAGTGTGACAAAGTCTATACGGACAGACGGCAAATCTCTTTCACAGCGTCTTAAGCAACATCAATATTCTGTGAGAAAAAAAAAAAACTGGGCAAATGTCGAATGCATTATTTGTACATATGAGAGATTTAGACCATCCTATTAGTCACATGTAATGGACACAGTTAAAAGGAATATCATTGAATCTTATTTTTATCAAGTCAAATAATAGAAATGTTGCTAAATTAAGTCTTGGTTTATTTAAAACTTGATGCTTTCATAATGAAAAAAAGTTGTAGATAAAATAAAGCAACAAAATTAATATATTCAGTTTTTACATGTTTTGGACTGTAAAAGATACTTGTAATTTCGGTTAGGGTCAGAAATCTGTTTAAGTTTTGTGACCGTGTGATATCCGATAATCTGGGATTATCCCTTTTAATTTTTTACCTTTGATAAATTAACCATCTGGTATTCCTGATCTTGTTTGTACCTGAGGCCTTCCTCTCCAATTGTACTTGTTAGTAGCTCCTTGACGATGTCTGAATAAAGCGAAAGCGCTGGATTAATGACTATCATTTTCCGTGTATTCGCTTATTCATATATATATATATATATATATATATATATATATATATATATATATATATATATATATATATATATATATATGAATAACTTCATCACGAAGAATATAAAACGTGATGCTATGTATAAATAAAGGTTTTTGCCACGAAGGAAAAATGAAAAAGCGAGATAGGCAAGAACTTTCGGTCTAAGCACGAATTATATAAAAATATATTTTATTTTCTTTTAATGTGTTACCACTGATTCCTGCCAGACCTTTTTGTTTCCTAGAAAATTCATCCACAGATGGCCATTGACATCGAATTCACTTTACTCTGGGAATTACTTACACCCAAAGGGAATTATGTTGACATAAATGCATCAACCCTAGCAGTCGAACTTAACATTTGTCTTCGGTGTTTTATACAGCAACGTCAATGAATTATTCATTTATTTATCAAGAGAGATATGCGTTGATCTGGATTCTCCTGTACACATGTATTTTAACACTTGAGGGGTTAGTGCAAGAACACCAAAACCTCCCGTTTTCTCCGCAAAGTTTTTGAGGTACAAGAGAAGCTGAATGCTGCACCACTCATGCACAGGCCCCATATATGCACTGGATATATAGCTTTCACTACATTCATCTCCATCCTAGATTGGAGAAGAATGAGCAAAAGATTGGAATCTTCCTATTCTCAGCAAATCTCGAGACACGAGACTGTCAGCCCTTATCCTTTTTTTTTTTTCGGGACTCGGGCTGACGTTGCTTCAATTCACGGTTGGGTCAACGAGAGAGAGAGAGAGAGAGAGAGAGAGAGAGAGAGAGAGAGAGAGAGGATTTGGGGATGGGGTAACCGCCCCATCCCTTCGCCGAAAAAAGGGACGTGATGAAAAATGACTTATGTATCCAGACTATGAATATCTAAACATACCTAAGCAATTTCATAGGGGCCAATTTGTCACTTAGATCTTCGCTCTATTCCCTACAGACGACCGAACTTCGATCAGTTTTCCCCTTTCCTTAAACATGAGGCCAAGTTTAATTTCAAAGTTAGTAAACGGCAGCTGTCATTCTCACCCACCAAGAATATGAATGCCCCAATCTCACAGACATACCCTTCAGACGGCATGTGCTCATCCAGAGATTAGAATCGACGAATTTCTCTCTTCCTGAGAATAACGGATTATACACAGATCGGTTTACCCCTCTTTGATATCACGATAAAGCAACAAGTCGCTATGAAGGTCCATGAATTGGGGAAAATGGAATTAAGATGTCAGATAAGAGAGAGAGAGAGAGAGAGAGAGAGAGAGAGAGAGAGAGAGAGAGAGAGAGAGAGAGAGAGACTTCAGCTATTATAAATGAACATAAGAATATTTCTGTTGAACCACTTAAATTACGTGAAAGAGAATGAGAATGAACGAAAAGAGAATGAGATAGAACGAAGAGAATGATGAGAGAGAGAGAGAGAGAGAGAGAGAGTCGAATTACAAAATATATCCTCCGAAGTTTCTTAACTTTCCCCTCCGTTCTTTTATCAGGTAATTTCTCGCCGTGACGGCAGCAGAATCAAATATCCACTACCTATTTAAAAAAAAAAAAAAAAAAAAAAAAATAAGCGCGACCAAGCCAATAACTCAAAATGGCCTTAACTTTTACTCAGGAAAACCTTTTCAACTTTGATTGCGGACATTTTGTTATCTTGTTTACACAAATATCATCCCTTCAAAGGTTGTTCACCGACAAGAGAGCAAACGGTAATGTAGCATTTATTATCGTAAGGACATAATCTCAACATACATTAAACTTACTTTTACCAAATAAACATCTTCGGTTATAATGAAATATCTTACGAATGAATGATCGGCGACATCTCAACAGAGATCAAGTTTAGTTATCTTTATAGCATCACCTTATCTGGTTCAGCATTATCTTGGCATCGATGCTGAAATACCTTACTTCTAGGTTAGCGTTATCACTGAAATAATAATAATAATAATAATAATAATAATAGTAATAATTAATAATTTATTATTATGATTATTATGATTATTATTATTATTATTATTATTATTATTATATTTAGAAGACGAACCGTATCCGTAGCGAACAAGCCCACCGAGTCGAAATTCAGGCTTCCAAAGAATATGGTGTTTAGATGTAACAGAAAGCAAGACGAAATAGAGAAAATAAGAGATTAATAACTAGAAACGAAAAAATAAACAGCAAAATTAATAAACAAATAATGAAAAATATAAGTAAATAAGCACAATTTTAACAAGGAGAATTGTTTTGTGGTAGCAATGGACACTGCATGTTCGCTTATAATGACGATGCATCTATGCCACCTCAATATCGACACTTATACCCTAATGCTGATCACAAAACATATCACAAACTGATTCTGCTTCGCTACCCAAACATGCAAAAGAATATCTTACCACTAGTTAGGCAACAGTTTCTTTCTGCGCGGGTCCGAACCATCCACAAGTACCAACCTGTAAAGAGAAATGGAAAACCTCAGGAATTTTGAAATTTACATCTCAGTCATTTCAAACAAAATGATATTGTCTTCTTTCGTCGTGCAAAGGCATTCGCGTGGAATAAGCAATTCACCTCGCTGAGCAATAGCATAGAATACCTGTGCTGAGAAAGATTGAAAGAAAACTTCGTGCAGTTTACGCAGTTAAAACATTTCCGAAGAAAAAAACAATACTGAATAAATCTTAGGTAAAGCAAGTAGAATATTGCAGGCTGAAAACATCACAGACTTAAATAATTTTACAAATAGCACACAGAATAATTCCGCAACGATTAAAATTTGATTTTACATATGAGAATATTAAAGTATTTCTAAAAACATAATATATAATATATATACCTTTACATGTAACAACAAATAATTCTAAAACCCAGAGAAACATACAAAACAGCTCAGACGCCAGCACTAAATATTTACTATACAGCACAATCAAAGAGAAACCGGAACCAACACTGCATGGTCGCAGTCATAGGCCTCCTTAGGCCTATTTTCCAATGGCCGTAACATCAGACGGCGGAAAAAGCACCGCATAGGCTTAACTTCCCTCCGTCCTTTCTTGCTCTCATGTCCCAGACCACAAAATCCCTCCAAATGAAGAGGAACCGACCGACCTCCGCATGAATATTCTTTGGCGCATCGTTTCCATTCATAACAAGAGAGGCCGATCGCCCCCCTTCCTCCCCCGCCCCTTGCACCCCCAAAAAGCCGAGACAACACAAACGCATGCACCCCCCTCCCCCCACCATCCCCCACCACACCTGACAAACCCCTTGGAGAAACCCAGCCCCCTCCAGAGAGACAACCACACGCATAGACCCCTTTACAGCTACAGAGACCACCATACCACTGAGCTTCCCCTACATGAACTTCTTACCAGGCCCACAGCACTCCCTTGCCACTCTTCCAAAATACAACAGCCGCCCCCCTCCCCTTTTTTACAATCAGGGGGCAACAACCCTACGACCCATACCATAGGGAGAATCTTCCCTTACAATAATTTCAACATATCAACCGTCCCCTACTACAGGAACACGGGTCCTACTAGCCAGGGTATAGAATCCTGGGGTCACGGCTAAGCCTTGTGTAGCCTGTAATGTGTATCGCTGTCTTTCTTCGAGATGTTTTTCATTCTTCCCTTATAGTACGTCCTGCGCTATCTGTAACGGCACTCGGGATCGAGTTACGCAGCGGCTGTTGCCGTTCAGTTCAGTTGTCCCCTCCGACTCATACGACTGAATGTTTGCCCGTGTTCAAGGGGCAACACAAGGCTTGTATAGGCCTTGGGGCAACAGAAACATCTCGGCCATACAGGGACAATATCCCATCTTTTCTTCTCCTTACTTCAACCTCATCATCTTCCCGGAACGTAAGCGATTCCGGTTACTGACGTTTGTTTTTCCTATTGCAAACGTTTCAAAGACGACACGGACACTACCGAATTTCAATATTACTAAAGATGCAAGTAAAACAAATATTGCTGATATGCAATATCTTTTCTCTGGCAAATGCGGAATATATACAATACACACGTGTATATTTGAAGATAAAAGGCCCATAAAACAATATTTTAACGTTGCAACCATATATTTCGAGCACTTCCTTCTGTGCTCCTGATCACTGGTAAAAATGGACATACGGATAGATACACAGACATACAGATAAAGAGATGAATAAATTTTTGCGAAAGAAGTTTTAAAAGTCTAATCACATACAGGAGAGAAAAGTTCTAAAGCATACACTGTATCCAGATAAAATGTTGTAATACCTGATCCTTATACCCAGAGGTAAGTTTTTTAAAAGCAGTTCACTTTAGCCACAGATACGCCTTACAATGCAAATAATTTCAACCATACAAACTTTTAAAATGCACATCACATACCCACAATTGAAAGCAGATGAAGTGAATCACAGAAACGTTTTAAAAATGAGATCACTTTCAGCAAAGAAACCTTTGAAAGAGATCACTTCCACCACACAAACGTTTAACAACACAATTTACCGAGAGAAACATTTTAAAAACAACGCTTGAAGGGAACAAGATAAAGGTTTCGATTTAAAATCAGATCATCGAAAGAAAATCATTTTTTTTAAACATAGTCATTTAACACACCAAGGATTTCTTAAATACAAATAATTTCAACGAAAGAAACGTTCCAAAAAGCAGATCATCATAACCATAGAAACTTTTATAAAAACGCATCACTTCCGCCAGAAAACGTTTTTAGGGCATTTCATTTCAACCAGAGAACCGTTGTAAAAAAGGGATCACTTATCCGAGGAAACGTTGTAAGAGGCAGATCACTTTAACCAGAAAAACGTCTTAAAAAGCAGGTAACTTCCACAAAGAAAATGTTTTAAACGAGACCCATTTAAAAACTCCAACAGGAGAATCGTTTTAAAATAATTTTCTAAATATTTTTTCCCTTTTATTTTTTTTATTTATTTATTTTTTTTTTTTGCAAGACAAGGTCGAAAACCTTTTCTCTCCTCTTGAACGCAAAAATCCTCTTCCAGTCTTCCCATTTTTTCCTCCGTTTTCTAGGTCATGTCGTCTCCTCTCATGGAATCATGGACTCCAGCCCCTTCCCCTACCCCTACCCCTAACCCCTATTCCCAGTCCCTCACCAAACCCCTCAACCCTCAACTGAGTCATATCTTCAACCTCAGTCATAAAAAAGGGGGGAAAAATAATAATAAAATAAAATAACTCAATCGCAGCAGCTTCACCCAAGACGAAAGCCTAAAGACATGGTGGACGGGGAGGAGGGGGTCGTGGAAGGGAGGTAGAGGAAGACGGGAAAAGGAAGAATGAGGAGAAAATGAGGAAAATGGGTAAGGAGGGAAGAAAGAGTATGAAGATGGGGGATTTCTCAAGGTACCGTTGGTATACCTTCATCGAATGACATAGCGGACAAAACGTAGCCAAGCCGTTTGTTTCTTTGCATAGCCTGTCCCTTGATAAATTCCAATACATAATATTATACAGGAACAGTAATTAAATTCTGAGAGCCTGCAAATATTTGGTCAGGCCCATCGAAAATCTCCATAAAGCTCTATTCAAAGTCTCTCTCTCTCTCTCTCTCTCTCTCTCTCTCTCTCTCTCTCTCTCTCTCTCTCTCCAACATTTACTGTGTTCTCGACCCTCCTCCCTCTCCCCTGTCTTCCCCTTTGAACTTATTTCTGGCTGAAATTCATTGTATGTGACCCTATTCACGGACAAATTTTCTATTCGAATATTACTTCCTCAATCTATTTCTAATTTGATTCAATTAAGAATTTATCATCATAAGAAATTCATACGCAAAATTTCGGACCTAAATTTATTCTCAGCTTTCTATTTGTACGAATTTATTTCTACGTGAATTTATCATGATTTTTTAAGAGTCATTTTAATCAGGGCCGAACTCCCACAGTCATGGCTGCTTGGAGAAATTCTAGTTTAATATAACTATAATCAATTCTACATGTCTGGATAATGTTTACGTGTCCATAACTTTTTTTCTCTCTCTTAAAAAAGCATATTGCATGAGAAATGGCTGGTCGAGGATTAACATACCATATAAAAAATATATTAAAATATATATATATATATATATATATATATATTTATATATATATATAATATATATATATATATATAGAAGACTACTAAGGAGGCTCAAGCCCCTACAGATATCACAAGGTGGAGAGGTAAAGGCATGTCTCAGCGTAGTACATAATTTATTGCCGACGTTTCACATCACTTCGATGCATTTTCAAGTGGGAATGATAAAAAAATATAAAAAAACATACAAGACTCGCACTGATAAAAACACCGTATAATATTTAAAATTTAAATTGAACACTAAAACATTTAAAATGTAAAAATTATGTACAACAACACTAGGTTGGAGAGAACTACCAGAGTAAAAAAATAGAAGGTGATGGAAGGACAGAGTGGGGAAAAAAAAAAAAAATAATAAAGAAAAAAAACACCCACACACAAAACTATGTAAAAAAAACAAAACAAGTGGTTAGGCTATGAACAGCTGAACTGACGAGGACTGGGCATTTAAAGTCGGTACATTAGTTTTGATTAAAACAAATGATTCCAGTGTTAAAAGCTCGTCATCTTTATTGCTGATCCAATAATTTTAAAAATCATCGATGCCAAGCGGGAGCGACAGGTAATAGAGTGGTTCCGGAGCTGGATAGCTCAGGATGGATAATTTGCATCCTGTCGGAAACTGACTCCTTTGTGGCGCAGAAACGGACTTGTAGCAAAGCCTCTTGTGCATCCAACATAAGTACCCGATACATCTGGGACAAGTGTATTGATAAACTATGTTGGACACAAAGGCGGGCTTAATCTGTCTTTAGCTCTGAAAAGAGATCGGATTGTTAGAGGATTTTTCGGAATTAATTTTAGGTTCAAGGCTGGTAATTCCTTGTTAATTAATTGTAATACTTTCTTTTTGAAGGAAACTGTCATGGAGGAAAGGGAACTTAGCATAGATGATTAACTTGGAACGCTATGTATAGGAGGTGGGGGGTTTATTTTCATGTTTAATAATTTTATTTGAGGGTTCTATAAAAGTGCACTGAGGGGAAACAGTTGTTGCTAAAAAAGTTTTACTAGAAAATCTATTTCGTTGTGGAAAAGAGACCCAAATGGAAGTGAGGACAAAGGCTCTATGAAGGAGGGTGGAGAGGGCATTTAATTTAAAATTAAAAATTACATGAGCTATTAGAAATTTGTCCTAAGCCTGTAAAATGTACTCTTTCTGTAAATTCCTGTATGAAAGCTATTATTGTCTCTAGAAACAAGTAAATCTAAAATGGCAATGAGTTATGGGATTCTTTCTCTATGGTGAACTTCGCCAATATTTTTAGAACTCCCTGGAGGAGGACCATCTTTGACAGTTGCCCCCTCAACAATTTACCCCCTATTTTACAGAAGGTACGTGGATGACACGTTTGCGTTGTTTAGGTTTGATTTTAATGCCGAAGCTTTTTTAGAATTTATTAACTCTCAACATCCTAATATTAAGTTCACCATAGAGAAAGAATCCATACTCATTGCCATTTTTAGATTTACTTGTTTAGAGACAATAATAGCTTTCATACAGGAATTTACAGAAAGAGTATTTACAGGCTTAGGGACAAATTTCTATAGCTCATGTAATTTTAATTTTAAATTAAATGCCCTCTCCACCCTCTTCATAGAGCCTTTGTCCTCACTTCCAGTTGGGTCTCTTTCCACAACGAAATAGATTTCTAGTAAACTTTTTTAGCAACAACTGTTTCCCCATCAGT
>NC_061088.1:19285507-19290507 GCF_015104395.2 Macrobrachium nipponense | reverse complement strand
ATAAACTTTCCATTAGCTTTCATTAAAAATAAACTGCAACAACTATGATGAATACTTTGAATAGAAGTATAAAAATACTAAAAATAGAAAGATAAAGAGGGGGGGGGGGTGACCACAGGACCCTCCAAAGATGATGGAAACTGTCTGAAGTCTTTTGACATTGCTTGTCAAGATAATCAATGGCTTTGACGGTGAGCTGAGCTTCTTGTATAAAACAAAAGGGAAATGAAGATAAATTTTGGATGACTCCTCGCTCTGAGAGAGAGAGAGAGAGAGAGAGAGAGAGAGAGAGAGAGAGAGAGAGAGAGAGAGAGAGAGACGAAAATCTGGGTACTCCTAGTTATGACATGAGAGAGAGAGAGAGAGAGGAGAGAGAGAGAGAGAGAGAGAGAGAACAGAAGACAAAAATTTGGATGACTCCTAACTAAGATATAAAAGAGAGAGAGAGAGAGAGAGAGAGAGAGAGAGAGAGAGAGAGAGAGAGAGAGAGAGAGGGGTTGATTGTCATGTGTTTACTTAGCCTAAAAGTCATGTTTTCACAACCTCCCCAACTAATACTCCCTCCCTTCGTCACCCCATCCTAAATCAAGATGATAATCTGTAGGGGGAGAGTCCTAAGCTCTGTTGGACAGCCAGCTAACACTTTAGGTTGAAAATCCGAGGGAAAAAATGCATCTGAAACAAGCATAAAAGGCCACCAATTTTCAAAGCAAGAAAACAAAGAAATGAGTGACGCTGCTATATAAAAACATACATACAAAATACTATAAAAACATATGCAAAATAATAAAATTATGCATAAAAACACTATAAAAACATACATAAAAACAATTAAAACATAACATACATACAAACAACAATAAAAACATGCTTAAAAAACACTATAAAAACAAATACAAAACGCAATAAAAACATTCACACAAAACACTTCAAAAGCATACGTACAAAACACTAAAATCAACAATTAAATAAAAGCACTCATACGAAACACCAAAGCCATAAATTAAGGCAACGATACATGGTACTTTATAACAGCATTAGTCCAGCCTCTTAAATTTCCAGGAAGACACAGCACCATACGAGCCCAGTGATGAAGTGCATTCACATCCATTACGCTGATGCGCGCAGGCTGATTAAATGTCGCGCGCGAGCTTGCATAGCATTATTTATTCATCGGCGTCTCGATGCCTTTCCTGATGATGATGGCGGCGGCGTGGTGTAAAGTTTCTGATGCTGCTTCTTTCAACAAAAGGTTTTATTTCTCTCTCTCTCTCTCTCTCTCTCTCTCTCTCTAAACTATTTATTTACTATTACGTATTAAAAAGATTATCTAAATAACAGTACGACTTCAAATACATCTCCCCCTCCCCCCCCCCTCTCTCTCTCTCTTTTCTCATCTCTCTTCTCTCTCTCTCTCTCTCTCTCTCTCTCTCTCTCTAAACATTTATTTTACTATTACGTATTAAAAGATTATCTAAATAACAGTACGATTCAAATACATCTCCCCTCTCTCTCTCTCTCTCTCTCTCTCTCTCTCTCTCTAAAACATTTAATATTACGTATCAAAAGATTATCATCTAAATAACAGTACGATTCAAATATCTCTCTCTCTCTCTCTCTCTAAATATATGTTACTATTACGTATTAAAAGATTATCTAAATAACAGTACGATTCTCTCTCTCTCTCTCTCTCTCTCTCTCTCTCTCTCTAAACGTTTATTTTACGCTTACGCATCAAAAGAATATAATCTAAACAACAGTACGATTCTCTCTCTCTCTCTCTCTCTCTCTCTCTCTCTCTCTCTCTCTCTCTCTCTCTCTAAACATTTATTTTACTGTTACTTATCAAAAGATTATTATCTAAATAGTACGATTCAAATTCTCTCTCTCTCTCTCTCTCTCTCTCTCTCTCTCTCTCTCTCTCTCTCTCTCCAACACTTATTTTAACGACATTACATATCTAAATATCATCATCTAAATAATAACAGACATCGCATTCTCACTTTCTCCATTCAGCCAAAGAAAGTAAGCCTTCAAAAAGTTCGACACCATAATAGGTGGTTTATTTTTTTCCTTTACGAGGCGAACACCGTAATAGGTGGTTCGTTTTCCATTTTGAGGCGATCTCAATTTTCTCTGTAGTACTATTTCGCACAAGGCAAAAAGAGGCGGAAATCATGCGGGACTTTCTCTCAGATCCTCCGAAGGTACCACGACGACATTCACCAACGCAGTCACGTCCCAGCTTGGTTTCTCAGACCCCCGGAGGAATGCTAATGGTTAAGGGGGAAATATATGGAGTGAAAGGAACTACATGGCTGCTGAGAGAGAGAGAGAGAGAGAGAGAGAGAGAGAGAGAGAGAGAGAGAGAGACTCAGACTCGCCGTAATTACAGATATTTATTTTTAATGGAAATTTTTCATACCTACCCTCGGTAATTACTTTGAGATAAATATTAGCGGGCTCTAAGTTCAAATGACATTCCTCTTTGTTGTTTTCCTTACAACTTTCAACATTGCGTTTTGTAGTTTCTCTCTCTCTCTCTCTCTCTCTCTCTCTCTCTCTCTCTCTCTCTCTCTCTTAATATTAACTTTGCTTTAGCCCAGTAATTTTTTCTTTATCAAGATTCTTTTCAAGTTTTCTTAACTTCCTCTGTCTTTATTGTCTTAACATTTTTTCTTCTTCCTCAACGTGCGCAATTTCCTTTCACGAAAGACAAACATTATTTTGCACTTTTTTATTTGAAATAAATTCGTAAACAAGTTTTCATATTTCCTGCGTCATCCACATTTTACTTTTATTTCTTCGTCTGCTGAGCCTACATGAAACAGTTCAGACTATATCCCTTCTTTATCTATTCTCTTATTAATTCCTTCCCTTTCCTCACTGCTCCTCTTTTCATATTTCCTTCCCTTTCTTCATCCTTGTATTCTCTCTACTGCATCTCTCACCTTTCTTCTGCATCTCCTTGGTATTATTTTCATTTCCTCGTCTCCTTGATATTCCTTTTTTTTTCTTCCTCTTCGGTATTCATTTCTTTTCTTCATATCCTTGATATTTCTTTTTTTTATATTCTCATTATTCCTTTCCTTTTCCTCATCTCCACTGTATTCCTTTCGTTTCCTTTCATCAACTCACCTCTCCTCGGTATCCTTTCGTTTCCTTTCATCAACTCATCTCCTCGGTATTCCTTTCGTTTCCTCATCTACTCCGTATTCCTTTCTTTATCTCATCTCCTCGGTATTCCTATCTTTTCCTCATTATCCTCGGTATTCTTTTATTGTCCTCATCACCTAGGTATTCCTTTCTCATCATTCCTTTCTTTTCGGTATTCGGTTCTTTTTCTTTTCCATACTCTTCGGTATCCTTTTCTCATCACCCCCTACTTCGGTTTATTTTCCCTTTCTCTCTATCTCTTCGGTATTTCTCTCCTTCACTCTCGGTTATCTCTCTTCCTCATTCATACCTCTCTCATCTCTTCGGAATTCCTCCCTTTCCTCGGTATTCCTCTCTTTTCCTTATCTCGTCTGTAATCCTCTCTCTTACTCATCTCATCGGTGCTCCTCTCTTTGTTCACGTCTCGTAGACATTCCTCTCTTTTCCTCGTCTCCTCGGTTTCCCTCTCTTCATTCCTCCAATCCTCAGCCTTCCACTCTCCCTTGGCATTTTCCATTCGAGGCTGCTCCTCCTCCTCCTCTCCTCCTCCTCCTCCAGATTCATCTGGTGCAAGGGACCAGGACTGTTCCCTCCGGCCCTTCATCATCATTCTTTGCAGCGGGGCACATTTTGTCTTGAGACGTATTTGCCGCTCTAACTCCCAGAAAAGAATAGACAGGCTATTAACGAGGTTTTATCCTTCTCCATTTTGAAAAGCCGTTCAGAACGCGCATCACTGGCTGTCTCGACCCATCCAGATCTCTCTCTCTCTCTCTCTCTCTCTCTCTCTCTCTCTCTCTCTCTCTCTCTCTCTTTAACCGACCTTCTGTTGAAAATAAAATATCCCTAAACACAACACAAGAGCGTATAAGTGTTCCTATTTATCTTAAATAAAATGACTAAATGTACACTTAATTAACAAGGTACAATTTGATAAAAATTCTCTCTCTCTCTCTCTCTCTCTCTCTCTCTCTCTCTCTCTCTCTCTCTCTCTCTCTCTCTCGTCCATGGTATCTTTTCTAAACAAACTGTGACATTATATAATAAGGATACTCACTTTACTTGAAATGATATGGCTGCTTCATCAGCCATCGTTCCAGCTGACTACTTATATTAGATTCTCCATCAAAACCAACAGCAATTATGACATTAATAGCTAACGGACTTTAAAATATCTAACAAATACAACAATTACAGCGTATGTACGTCAATGACGAAAAATAATACATGCAAACATATAAAGTATAGGTACTTTATATGGCCCCGAAAATCTATGACCTTTCGCTTTTTATCAAGTATTTCTAAGGGACTGATACCCCTAAACCCTAACCCCCTCAGGTGGCTCAGGAAAATACCCTAATGGATTTTGGCATTTCTTGGAGTTTATCCAAGAACTGACCAGACCTAACGTTGCTTGACACTGCTGATGGGATGACAAGCAGTGTATGTTTATGTATTTATGACACTTCTTTCGAAAGTCTTTATGTGAAATGTAAGAGAAGTAAATAGACAAAAACTGATCAAAGATTCTCTGGCCTTACAAATTAAAGTAAAGGTAGCTAAAGCTGAAAGCAGTTCCAAATTTTGATGGGCTCTGGCAGAATGTATCCAATTCGTCAATTTCCCTTCCCCTAGACGAGTCTAGTGTAATCCACTACGCTTCCCTTGCGGACCTCGATCCTTCCTGCCTTTATTATAACACGCGAATGATGGATTCCAATTCTCCCCAACCAAAAACAATAATGAATGGGTATAGGAGAACCCTTCAAAAGGGGAGCCTTCTACTGAAGGACAGTAACTAAATTTTAAGGATGGATACCAATCGTCGCCAAAGTTCAGGCAAT
>NC_061088.1:19275507-19280507 GCF_015104395.2 Macrobrachium nipponense | reverse complement strand
TGCGTTTAGCTTATAAGAACATGTTTAAAATTTTAAACCTACATTTATTTATATATATATATATATATATCCATATATATATATATATATATATATATATATATATATATATATATATGCAGCACGTCTCAGTTTCTTCAAAGTTCCTCGTTGGACGAGTGGTTTTTGCGCTCGGCTATCAATCCGGGGGTCCGAAGTTCGATTCTCGGCTCGGCCAACGCGGAATCAGAGGAATTTATTTCTGGTAACAGAAATTCAATTCTTGATATAATGTGGTACGGATTCCACAATAAGCTGTAGTAGGTCCCGTTGCTATGTGGCCAATTGGTTGCTAGCCGCGTAAAAGTATCTATTCTTCCGGGCCGGCAGCCCTAGGAGAGCTGTTAATCAGCTCAGTGGTCTGGTAAAACGAAGATATACTTATCTTAGTTTTCTTCAAAGGTAGAATTCCACATGAAATCCTTCAGGATCTTGGACCAAGAATCGGATGCCACGGTAACCTAACATAGATATGGTGTGTCGTGTCGCGTCCGTGCTCCCTTAAACTGACATGTGTAGTCTGACCTTTCACGGATAAAAATAACTTACGACGTATATTTCTACGAGTTCGTCAAGTTTAAAAGGATATAATACTTACAGCATCAAGATTACCTTTGGTTAAGTCATCCCTCACTTCCAAAAAAATTTCTTCTCAAGACTGTGACTTAAACAGTCGTTACAGAGATTTGACATGAGAAGTAAAAGGAAGGCAGGCTGGAGATGAATGCAGATTTGTGGAAGATACAATACGGGAACGACACGAGCGGCTCGAACCTGGTACTCGAGAACGGGGCGCCCTAAGGCAGCTCCCCAAAAATTCAAAGAACTTTCACAAAAACATGGTCTGATATTCTATTGATGATCACCCAACCAAACACTGAATTAATTGATCGTATTACATAAGATATTAACGAAATTTACAATTTTCCGTAGAGTACAACAACAGGTTCAACAATACACCTATGGCCTCGACACAGAGGGGCTGCAATCCATTTTTCTGGGCTTTTACTAGCAAAGTAGCTAACAGTCTGGTTGGTTAGGGTTAAGCGGCCATATGCAAGGGGGCCCGTCAGTATGGTGAAGTGTTAAAGGGCATAAGAAGCCTGGTGTGGACCTATAGACTTTACTCAAAGAACATAAACCAACAGCCAAGAGTTTAATCTCGCTTCGAATACTCTGCAAACAGCCAACCCACACAACACTTTCTCCTCGTACATGAATTGCAGTGGGAAACAGCCGGCACACATTCTGTGTGTGTGTACATAAAATGCACAGTGGGAAATTACCCGCTTGTTTCTCCCAACCCCTTAATTTCGTGCTACGAGGACACACTGCAAGTTCCCAGCCTGGAACTCGTAACGCCTTCAGCTTTAAAACAAAGCGCCCATTATATGATGCTGACCCATTTCGAATCCCAAGTTTCCTTGTTTGACCCAGATCAAACAGGAGGAAATGTTGCCATAGCAATTTTCGAATTACGTTCCTTTCTTTAGAGAGAGAGAGAGAGAGAGAGAGAGAGAGAGAGAGAGAGAGAGAGAGAGAGAGAGAGAGAGAGAGAGAGAGAGAGGCAGGTTCATTTCGGCTCAAGTTTTTCTCTTGTTTGATTTTCATAATTGCCGGATTCGCCTTCCTTTTGAAGTCTCTACGGTTCGCGTCATAACTCACAAAGCGACTCAAAGATTGATTAAATGAGCCATCTAATCGTCAATTGGGTTTTGATAAAGACTGGGATTATGAACTCTCATAATATCTGCCTAAAACCAACTGAACTTGCTAACACCCACATTCCGTGTCTTAAATGCGTTGAATGTTACTTAGCGAAACTCCAAATTATTCGTTGCTTTTAAAAAATTGGCTCGAGATTACAATGAATACCAAATTCGGAATCTGAGGGTAGGAGACCCTCTCTCAAACATGTTTTGTTAAAAGAGGATGGCAGCATCAGTGGAATTGATTTTATATATGGTCTTTTTAATACTTCTTGTTATATTCTCCTCATCAGAGCTGATATTTGCTAACAGCTGGCCGATGTTCATATTTCCTTAACCAGAATATGAACATCGGCCAGCTATTAGCAAATAACAGCCTTGATGAGAAGAAATGATGAGAAGAAAATAAGAATTGAAATGACCGTATATAAAATCAATTCCACTGATGCCGCCATCTCTAACAAAAATTAGGAATCATTATAAAAACTTAATTTAATTATCTAATACATTCAAACACCAGTAAACCAAGGACACTCACGAGCATCTACAATTTGCTAACTTACACTCCAGGATGAACATGCATCAAATGACCAGTTCTATTCAACATGACTGACGTTTTAGACGACTGATTTGAAACGATAGTTATCAAGAACTCAGTTCGTTTAAAGAGCTCATTCACAAAAAAGAAAAAAAAAATAGTGCATGTCATGGTATTTACTAGATTAGATTAGATATATATATATATCTATATATATATATATATATATATTTATATTATATATATGATATATATATATATATATATATATAGCATATATTAAATATATAAATAAATATTAAGAGAAACTTCATACACTAAGTACATAAGCACTGTTAGCGTTTCTGAGTGTTCCTGCTATTCAAAACAACGGAATCTACAATGAAATTGATCATGCAAAAAGAAAGTAAAGACATCAAGAAACGTCTACAGATTAGGTAAGATTCAAATTCAATAGTCCCTGTAGTATACAGAATACATTCAGGGGACTGTTGACTTAGACTGTACAGCAATATTTTATAAGGGTAAATCCTGAAAGTAAAATTCACTGAAAACCAAACCAATACAATAATTATTGGGAAAATCTGCAGTAAAAATGACTTCTGATTAGTACAGTACTACTATAAAAAAAATGAGAACATTCGTGGTAAATGTCACCTAAAAATACACTGCTATAATAGAAAGTTTTATTATCTACTGCTTGATTGTAAGGTGCTCTTGCAATAGTCAGTGGCGTATTATCCTGAGGCACAATTACCTTCGGTTAGGCAGGAAATGCTTAATCTCAAGGCCAAATATGGAGAGTGAAGCCACGTTCAATCTACCGTGTAACTCAATGATGACTCGCCATAAAAAAATATTGTTTAAGACGTTTGTTGAACAAGAATGAAAGTTATCGTTGTATTGTAACATTGAAGAAAACAGGTGCAAGATGAAATAACAGCAACAACGATAAACAATAATCCTAGCAAAAACATTAATTATTGTAATCCAGCAATTTTCCCGAACAGAGCAAATCCCATACCATTATAAGTCGCCTATCAAGGTCCTCTTGAAAGGAAATGTCACTCCAGTTATTTATGAACGACGCAAACCCTTGACCTCGTGACCCACATATTCCGAAAAGCAAAACAAAACAAAACAAAACAAAGCAAGTCCTCAAGAAGCGTTTTGCCTTCGCCAAGGGCTCGACGAAAAGGGCGTGGGGCACACGTCACATGGCGCGAGAGACAGCTCAGAAGACGCCTCATGTGAGCCAGACGCAAACGTCCTTCACGACGGAGCATTTGTCTCCATTTGCCGTCGAGTCCCGACTCATTAGACCTCCCGTGTCCATCACAGCCGTTGTTGCACAGCCAACTCTACTACAAACAGCAGAGGAAACAACAGCAGCAGCAGCAGCGAGGGGACGACGGACGTCTGAGCTCTCGCGGCGGCACCAGCCAATGAAGCACAGAAGCGCCAGGAGGAGGCGGACGAATCTCGCAGCAGAAACTATACATGTAGCAAGGGCATCTCATCCCTCCTCCTCCTCCTTCTCCTCCTCCTCCTTCCACGGCCTATATACCAACTCCCCCCTCCCCTTCCCTAATCCTTCCCCCAACCCCTTCACCTCCTCCTTCCTACACTCCCCCCCTCCCTCGCCCCCTTCCCTAATCCTTCCCCGGACCCCTCCTATCCTCACTCCACCTCCTTCCTCCTACACAGCCCCGGCGTTGCTGTTGCTGCTGCTGCGCTGCTGCTGCTGCTGCTTCTGCTGCTGGGTGCTGCTGCTATCCTATCCCAGAAGCGCCATGTCCGCTCTGCCAACAAAGGATGTAGAGCTGGCGGCCCAACAATCTGTCCGCAATTAAACTTCAACGCTTTCCATCGCAGGGACCGACCCTGGGCTTTCCGTCCGCCGAAGCAAGGGCCAAAACGGCGTCCATTACCGTCGCATATAAGCCATTAGGATCGCGGGAACATTCGGGACCGGCAACGACTCCACATGATTATGGTCCTTAAAAGTATGGTCCATAAAGGGAGGTATTCGAGGGATTCGGGGGGTCGTCCGCCACACTTGAAGCGAAATAAGAGGTGAATGACGGGGAAATCGCTATCACCCCCCCCTCCCCCACCCTCCTGGGACGTTTTCCGTCGCCATTACCCACCCCCCCCACCCCCTTAAAAAAAAAAAGTCGCCATCCCCCTCCCCCCTTCCCCCCCCCACAAAAAAAAAACTCCAATTCGAAAATGAAACAATTACCGTTCCCTCCCTGACCAGCCCAAGTTTCATCAAAAAAATATATATATTATAAACCAAAAAAAATAAAAAAAACATCCCATTGACCTTTCGAAAAAAATCCAAAACTCCTTTCCCCACCACCATCACCCCTACTCAAAACCTCCTCTTTCACATTTTGCGTTTCGGTAACTATTTCCATAACAGATTCTATATACACAGCGTGACAAGCAAAAAGAAAGGAGAGAGAGAGAGAGAGAGAGAGAGAGAGAGAGAGAGAGAGAGAGAGCAACGTTGTCTATTCGTTGCAATAACGAAGGCAAATACTTGACCGTGGTGGCCAAACGGAGCAAAGGACCCTCACGAAAACATGACAACGGAGGATTTTTAACGACTTTCATTAAAAAGACTTGATTGCTGCAAATATGAGTTGGCTTTGTATTTCGTCGTTCTCCTCTTCAGCGATAATTGCCATGCATTAATAACGTCACTT
>NC_061088.1:19260507-19270507 GCF_015104395.2 Macrobrachium nipponense | reverse complement strand
TGAAGTTGCTCTGATTGCCCGGCCAACGATCTCGGGAGACCGGTACCAGAACGGGGTAACGACAAATACCCGGCAACCTTGTTTACCTTCCTACAGTGTGTCATCATCCTTTTCACAAATTCCATTTGCAATGACTTTCCTGACTGACGTCTATGTTCCCTTATCCAAAATCTCGCATGAAAGATGGCGGTTAGCGACTTTCAACATCCTATCAACTCAGATGATCATTCGAGTCAATGTGGATCTTTCATGACAGAAAAAAAAAAAAATTATAAATATCTCTGAATGAACTGCGCTAAACTCACTCATCCAGTGGCTTTTGCAAGCCTCACTGTGACCCAATCGTCACTCAAACTAGATTGCTAGGTGTGCTCCAAGACTTAGTAATGCAAGTATGATAAGGGCTTATGTCAAACAGAGATTAAAGTGGAGGTATTGACTCGGATCAACTTGTTTACACAACGTCGGCATTGGCTTTGATGCCCTGCAAAGGTATTTACGAGACTACCACGTAACATTCTTCCCATTATCACAATCATAACCATAAAGGTTTCCAGTTCTCTCCTGTCTCCGGATGGTTGTTCTTTCCTGCAATCTTCAGACTTTCCAGCATTGGTCTAAACAATTCTCGTTTAATCCTTGTAAACGTAAAGCATATAAAATAAAAGTGGTGGGTTGTCAGTCACACTAGCCTTTGCAATAAATCTAATAAAGATTTTATTTTTTGCACACGCACATACACACATATATACACAATTATAGACCCCCGACATCTACAAGTTGACAATATTGTGACATAATGAACGAGGAACGTGACAGTAAGCTCAGAAGCTCCACACATTCACTGTCATAATCCGTTGGGGTCGCACCTGGCAACGCGTAAGGAGATAGACAATCTGTTCCCTCACCTCGACACAGATACCTAAATCTGTGACTGTTTCTACTCAAAAGTGAAGAGGATTGGTACTTTGTTGTTGTTGTTTTTTCTAACATTAATCCGTTTCCCCTAAAATAAGGTAGCAACAAAAAATCGTAAAAGGGCGTAGCCACAAAGAAAGACCCATAAAAGGGGGTAGCAACAAAGAAAAAACCCATAATAGGGGTAGCAACAAAGAAAAAATAAGACAAACAGTCACTGATACATCCAGAAAAACTCAGAATTATTAATCGCTTCATATACCCCCATAGAAGGCACCACACCAGTTTTTTTTTATTTATTTATTCTTTCAAGCATTACTCTGCTTCCCCTCAAATGGGGCAGCAACAAAGAAAAACCCGTAAAAGGGGGTAACAACAAAGAAAAACCACCCAAGTTATTGACACAAAAAGAAAAATTTAGAAATATTAACGGCTTCATATATACACACAGAAGGCTCCTTATCTGCACATTTTAATAATAATTTCGAAAGTAGTTAAGTAATATCAGAATTAGCACAGTAATAATATTAACGAAAATACCACTGGCTCTAATAATAGCAGTATTCCCAAAATTACCAACAGCTCATCTACTCAGACTAAAATTGCACAATGTTGCTAAATGAATAGGCTCAAAGATTTAAGCAAAAAATGAAGAAAATAGTTAAGTGATTACTTATGAATTCCTTATATCTTTTCAACAAACAACTCCTTGGAAAGCGTTGAAAAAATTATATATATGAATATATATATATATATATATATATATAATATATATATATATATATATATATTATATATATATATATATAGGTATCAGACCAAGAAGGATAGTGAAACTCTGGAGTTGCTGCAAGATCTTTCGACTCATTCGTGGCTTATACCTTTATTTATGCATTTATCACGTTCCAAAATTCGTGATTCAGTTATACATACATACATACATACATCCATACATCTATATATATATATATATATATATATATGTATATATATATATATATATGTATATATAATAATATTATTATATATGTATATATATATATATATATATATAATATTATATAATATATAGGTATAATATATATTATATTAATATATCTTATATATATAATATATATAATATATATATATATATATCTATTAATTATATTATAATAATATACATTATATATGCAGTGTATGTAGTGTCGTGCGTACCTGCAAATCTATATTCCACTCTGATCAAAAGCAGCGGGATCAAGTGGACAGGGGATGACTCAACTCAAGGAAAAACCAAATTTGCCCAACGCGTCATGAAAAACCTGTATAGTGGTTCTCCCGCTCTAGTTTCACTTTCGTCTCTTTGGGAACCCTTTCTCTTTACTTCCTTGATTTATCTTCTTGCTGTTGTTCTTACTTTTCACCGCATCAAACAACAGAGCAAATAACGAGTAAAAGTGGCAATGGAGACATGCCCCGAAAGAACTTGGCATACTTAATGAAAGACTGTTGATATCTACAAGAATATACCTATACGACAAAATAACTTGCACAGGAAGAAATAGCAACGATTATGCATGAGGAATAAGCTACGAAAGGCACTGCAAATGGAAATTCATAAAAAGCAAGCAAATAAATCGCAGATCAAGCTATATCCTACTATGTCTTGCGCATGAAAGTACACAATAAAATAGAATAGAATACAGAATTTAGGCCAAAGGCCAATCGCTGGACCTATGAGGTCATGCAGCGTTGAAATGGAACAGGAAAAAGGTTTGAAAGGTGTAACAGGAGGGGAACCTCACAGCTGCACTTTGAAACAACTGTTCGGAGAGGGTGGAAAGTCAGATGGACGAAAGAGAATATGAAATGAAGTAGAGTAAAAGGAATGAAAAGGGATTGCAGCTAGGGGCTGAAAGGACACTGCAAAGACCCTTAAATAATGCATACAGTGCATCACGTGACGTGCACTGACGGCACTAACCCCCCCCCCCCTCCCATACGGACATGAGAGTAGTACATACTCCACTGAACTATATCACTACAAAAACTACCGACGCACCCAACGCCCCCGGCAAATGAGCAAGCGCCCCTAGTGCATTCTTCGGGGGAAAGTGCTATCACACCAAGGACGAACAAAAGCGCGCACACACACACACACACACACACACATTCTTCGCAGTCCTTATCAGCGAGAGTGAAGGCGGATATGAACACATGGAAAAGTCAATAACAAAAAAGGGGAAGGAAACAAGGGGAGAGGGAGAGGGAAAGGCGATGGGTACGAGGGAAAGAGGCATTCCCTCATTACCTATTATCTCTCATGAAGTTCCTATCACTTGGGAATCGGCTTCCTCTCCTCGCTCCTCCGCCGTCCTTATCAGGTGATAAAAAGTTCTTATCTCCTTTGTGTTCGCGGGGGAACGTGCGTGGACATCATTCCATAGGAGGAATAAACTAACCGGAAGGGAATGAGGGGGGGGGAGCGGGGGGAGGGTGTCCTTGGGTAATAAACAAGACCAGAATGAATGAAGCGGTGGCTTTTAGGGTAATCTTAATTGAATATTAATAGGAGAAAACGTTCCTTTGAGAATACTTCTCTTGATAGTATCCTTTTTGGTTTAACTCTCTCTCTCTCTCTCTCTCTCTCTCTCTGATACAGAGTAGCATCTCAAAATGCCACAACTTCACAGATATGCCACGGGCGAATATCCCAAGATCCAATTATTATATATAGTATATATATATATATATATATATATATATATATATATTATATGTGTGTGTGTGTGTGTGTGTATACATATATATATATATAAACATACATATATATATATATATATAGTTATATGTTTTATTTATATATATTATATATATATATATATATATATAATATATATATATATACATACACACACATTATGTATATTGTATATATGATATATATGTAGATAGAAACATATAACAACTGAAGGATAACTATAATAGTAAAGACAACCGTATTCCGTTATAAAGCAACACGCATTTTGAATGGACTGTCTACTATTCAGTACTGTATAAATAAAAAATTACTGTCCCCAACGTCAGACTCACTTTCTCGCTGTCCACTTTCAAAATTGGCTCTGTTGCCTGTCAAAGGGGTTAGTGACATAGTAAAAAACGAACCTACAGAGAGAGCCATGTCCCCACTCGAACAAAGGTCCAACTCCCTCTCAAAAGAAAGCTGACGAGCTGATGAAAAACTACCTGTCAGAACAATCAGTGGGGCTACTGACTCCGGAACGTATACAGAAATAATATTGTAAAAGTCACATAATGCACAGCTAAGTATAGGCTTCCTCCATGAAAACTCGTAAAGAATCGAAGTCTATACAAATGGTAACAACTTGGAATTGACAAAGCATTTCCTTTACAACGAGAACGTCAGTGAGATGATTTTATATTACTTATCTGAATCCTTATGAATCATTTCTTCTGATGGAGAGAGAGAGAGAGAGAGAGAGAGAGAGAGAAGGAGAAGGAGGAAGAGGCGAGAGAGACCAAACTAACCCTTAACTGAAGATATCAAACGTTAAAAAAAAAAAAAAAAAAAAAAAAAAAAAAAAAAAAAAAAAATACGCAAAAAAAAAAAAAATTAAATAAAAAAAAATAAAATTAAAAATAAAAAAAGAGGTCGACGACACTTGATCCACCTTTCTATCCCAAACTGACAGGTCTGTGATGGGAAAGACAAGGGAGGGACGGAGACAGGGGACAGAGGCTTTTGTAGGAGAGGCAGGGAGGGGGAAAAGAGAAATGATGAGTAAAGCAGATGACCTGATGATCATGATAAAGGGAAGCAGCCGGGGATGCGGGCTGCCTGAGATGTCAGAAGTACTCCTCCTCCAGCCTTCATGAGGGTGATGGGTCTCCTGATGTATAAAGCAAGACAACGATGAAACGCATCAGACATTTATACATTCACGATGGTCCGGAGCATACATAAAAGCGACGATGGGTTACACTGAGGCCTGAAACCATCAGAGTAAGAGGATGATAACTAACACACAGAACGCGTTAAGACAATGATTTTAAAAAAAGAAACTAGGCAAGGTTCCTATGCAATAAATAAAACCCTATGTTTATTTTATCTCAAAACCACGGTAGGTCACTTTGGTCAAGGTCTAGAGAATACAAGGTCTTCTCACCCGCAGGATTATAGGGGTTGAGGAGTTGGGATTTAAGAAACGTGACGTCACACGTTAATCTTGTCTTTGCTTTTCCTTGCCCAATACGTTCTAGCGCAAAATGGAAAACTTATCTGCTGTTTCATAGTTTCTCTTTTCAATGTTAGAAATTATGATTCATTCATTTAGGAAAATAACAGATATTGACCATATTCATTTCTATTCTATTCATTCAAATAATTAAAACTTGAATTTTAAAAACGGAAAACTTAAAATTTTTCACTAACATACAACTCACACTCAGATACACATACGAGTACATATATGCACAAGGTTAGCAATTATGTTAACATCTTTTTCATTTTGTTTGCCACTCTTTTTAAGGAGCTAATATCCCTATTTAATCTGCGAATCCTTGACTTTGGTGAAATACAAGAATGAAAGAACTAATAAGAACAAGATTCACGACAATCATGCGAAAACTAAGATCGGTTCCAAGACGACAAAGACAATCACAGAGAACTTTCAGAAAAGAAACATTGCATTTTTCACAGGAGGCAATTGTAAATTATCTTGCCTTCAGTCCTCTGGTGCAGGCTCCATTGTCTCTCTTCTGGGAAAATCCACCATCTCCCCCCACCCCCCGCCTCTCTCTCTCTCTCTCTCTCTCTCTCTCTCTCTCTCTCGTTCCTCTTCGTTCATTTATTCCCAGTTGAGAACCAAGTCTCTCCTAGTTTCTCTTCCTGGTCATTTTCATCAAGACCGGCGGGTAACACCTCCCTTCATTACCACAGCAGCACAGAAAGCAGTGGCTGGGTACGGAGAGAGAGAGAGAGAGAGAGAGAGAGAGAGAGAGAGAGAGAGAGAGAGAGATCGTCAAGAATATAACACCACTCTCGCTGTTTCTCTCAGCTTTGTAACTGTAAAGACGATTAAAGGCCTTCGTTATGCTTTACCGTGAAACAGCCACGTGGCTTCATCAACTGCCAGCAATACTGGGTTGGTGTCCACCCTTCATGTAAAGACCAAATTCATTCAATTTGACGTACAATGAAAAAACGTGAATGGGTGAACGAACATAAATTTTGTTGGTCTCACGATTGTTATTACCCTAATAACTTGGGTCAGGTCAGTACAAGGATTGGTGATCATCTCAGAGTACCTACCAAAAGTTCCATATGGATCTTGGGCATTGAGCTGGCAACCTCATTCCGAACAAAATTATGTTCAGACTCTTACAAGAGCGGTAACAGGTCAAAGGTCGGCCTCTAAACCAAAGAATGACTGGGAAACACACACACACACCAAGTCTAAACGGGATGTTACCACAAGTGATGCTTGTCCAGAAGAGAGGAGAGAATATTGGGTATAGTAGAGGAACAATGAATGGGGTGTACCCATTGATAATGTTTCATTAATTACCAACTGAGACTTAATGGCTCTTTAGCTCGTCCCCACTCCCCGGTCGCGAAAGGACTCTAAAAAAAAAATCCGATCTAAAGTTAAAGACATTCTGATTTGTTTTATCTAAACCAACAAAAATAACAACACATTTTTCTCAAATTTCATTGCATCTAAATCTATCATTCCTTTATATAATAAAAATAAAATAAAAATTCTAAAAAATCAGTCAGACCCGGAGTCGTAAATTCATTCCTTTCACACTTTCATCATTTTTTGGAAACTTCGCAACAGAAAAATGCCAAGGTCCAAATTTGACGATAATGGCATTTTTTTTTTACCTTTTTTTCCCATTCAGACGAAATTTCAAGAACGAGCTACGCCTTGTTAGCGCAATTTTTTTTGCTTAATTAAAAAAGAATAGAGTAAAAAAAAAAAAAAAAAAAAAAAAAAAAAAAAAAAAAAAACAAAAAAAAAAAAAAAAAAAAAAAAAAAAAAGGGAACGGGCTAGGACGTGTTTGTTAACGCAGCTTGAAATCCAAATTTGTGTCGCAGATTCCACTAATTACTCGACACTCCATATCTCAACAGTAACTCGAGAACAATGGAATGCACTGCGAAATCTCGGCAAGTTGTAATGATGACCTCTAGAAAAGACAGAGAGAGAGAGAGAGAGAGAGAGAGAGAGAGAGAGAGAGAGAGAGAGAGAGAGAGAGAGAGAGCGCAACATGATGAACGAGGAACTTGCTAAGGAGCTCAGCACTCAATGGGTACGTTTCCTGACTTAAGTGGTTTAAGTGAGCTTAGAAAACCTTCATTTTTCTCAGGAGCACAGCCAAATAGACCTTTCAGTCCTTCGTACTTCCCTAACTAATATTTCCCTATAACTAAAACCAAATGACGAGCTGGGGACACTGTGATGCTTGATGTATGGTATACCACGCACCTTGTTTTGAATTCAATCGCACCTGATTTTTATTCAATTAGAATCAACTCTGCAAGGATTAATAATTTAAGTTCACAAAAACATGTTCGTTCACCCTTGTAATCTAGGGAGTACAAAATAAGAAAAAGTAGTACAGAAAAGAATGAAATAACTTCTCGATACAGAAGACCGGACAAAATCTGACAAGACGACACAAAAGAACTGTGTGACAGAAGTCTTCAAGCCAAGATTTTAAGCGAATGCAAACAAACAAGCAAGAATCGATGTGACCAATAATGAGTCAATTTCATTAGCCGGATAACATGTTAATGTGTGTGTGGGGAGATGTATCCCATACTGTATTGCAACTTTGGAAACATGGTGTTGCAAAATCCCAAGAATATCTGCTAACATTCACCTCCCTATCATACAGACATCTCAAATGCCATATCAGATATGAAAGCGCTTCATGATTACGATATTTATAAAAGCCGTTTTAGTACTCAGTTCCATGCTTTACACACTACCGCAATCAGACAGTAATAAATAAACGATAAAAACTAAATGCTTAACACCAGCAATATAAATATAGGTTTTTTTGCCACGAAGGAAAAAAATGAAAAAGCGAGTTAGCCGAGTACTTTCGGTCCTATTCGGACCCTTTACTGAGGCATACTGATTTTACAAAGAACACCATAGTAGTGTCAGTTTGTACATTAAGCCTTCTTTTGACTATGGTGTTCTTTGTAAAATCAGTATGCCTCAGTAAAGGGTCCGAATAGGACCGAAAGTACTCGGCTAACTCGCTTTTTCATTTTTTCCTTCGTGGCAAAAAAATCTTTATTTATACATAGCATCACGTTTTATATACTTTGTTCGTGATCAAGTTATTCACCAGCAATATATATATATATATATATATATATATATATATATATATATATATACTATATATATATATATATTAATATATATATATATATATATATATATACACATATATATAGTCATCATATGTCAATCATTTGTAAAAAAAAAAAATAAACAAAATATATCACGCTATGAAAATTTCACAACCTCGAGAAAAAGTTTGCGTATTAAAAATCTACAATTATACAGTGAGTAAACTATTACTCTATAAGAGACAAAACCCAAGATTTTCGAACACCCGAAAGGTTCTCATCAAACGTTTGCGTTAAAATATAGCAACATCAACACAATAAGAATTCCAGAATTCCAGCGCAGCAGTCCTCTGCAAACACAGAAGCCGATTCCAATAACATCCCCGTCGAATACATACATATCTCCACCTGTCGCCCAGCCCGACAAGGCAGGCAATCACTGATTAGCCCAGCTGCCAAGGTAACCGAACCACTGCTAAGTGATATTGAGGGGGTAGGGGGCTGGGGAGAGGAGGGGGGTTGGTTGACTCGTAGACTGTGAATTTTGGGTGTTTGTCCGTGTGGGTGACAGATAGGCATACCACACGTAGACAGGGTGAAATATGAGAATGAAAGGGGGTCTGTGTGCATAAGGGGAACTCCACAACTACTGAAAATTTTGGGCGGGAGACACATTTACGACAAAAGTTATTCAAAATTACAGTTTTTGAAAGTATATTGTATTTTTCCTAACTATACAAACCTGGGTTCCTTTACGATAGGAATTACAAGTAATTCCCATCGTAAAGGACCGAGGTTTCTATATCGTGAAGGAACACACAATCATTCAATTTCACGACCAAGTATGTTAGATGCCATTTACTAAATCAAATAAGATAAAACCAAAAATTCTCACCATTTTAGGTCCAACTACCAAAATACCAATGAAAAACATGTATGTACTCTCGAAACCCAGACCAACAATCCCGAAGACTTAGTATAAAAAGGAACTGAACTGAAAGAAAAATAATCGACATAAATATTCAAAACTCAGATAAAAGTACATGGGATTAACCAACATCAAACAAAAAAAATTCTACATATACAGATGAAACTTCTATACGCGGGTCGAGGAAAATTATTACTAAACATAAGCAAATATTATTATTATTATTATTATTATTATTATTATTATTATTATTATTATTTGCATTTGTAAAGAAGAAAAATTTTTACATGTACAGAAGACTATATTTTCTAGCACATACAAGGAACTCTACATTCAAATAATCTGTCCTTTAAAAAGTCAGCCAGAAGACAACACCCAATTACGCAAGCCGACAGTTAGCCATTATGCAAGCTCCTAGTACAAGAAAAAAAAGGAGGAAAAAAAGAAGAGTATTTTAAAGTACCCTAAATCTCGCAAAGGACCGTCGGGGACCTTGGCTTATCGTAAGGCGAACAAAAAAGTGTAGAGACAGTCAATGTCACATTAAAGTAAGGGCTACCGTTGATTGCAATTTTCTGGACCAATTTTTCTCATTCGAAAGATAAGACGTAAGACAGAATTGAGTAAGCTAAAGGTATTCAGATTATCCATTTCTCTCTTCCCCTTTTTCCCTTTTTCCCCCCCTCCTCTCTCTCTCTCTTCTCTTATCCTCTCTCTTCTCGTCTCTCTCTGTCTCTCTCTCTTCTTCTTCCCTCGTGATAGTAATTAAGCCAGACACTAA
>NC_061088.1:19145507-19255507 GCF_015104395.2 Macrobrachium nipponense | reverse complement strand
CCGTCAAGAAACGAAAGTGTATAAATGACGACGTAAACAGAAAGGTAGGAAGGTGCCATGATCGACTGGACTCAGCATTTCGTACTCGAGATGTGTGACCAACTTCCTGGGGATTGTCAGCTGAACCTTAAAAGTATGAGAAGAAGCGTTGGATACGAAAAGACCAACTTCTTGGGAGTGTCAGCTGAACCTTAAAAAGCGCGAGAAACGCTGGATACGAAAGGTACGTATGGTACGTGATCCATACAAAAACTTCCTTACCTACTGAGAAAAGTGTTACGAAACTACGTCAACTTTCACTATTATTATGAAAATAAAAGTTTGAGAATGACTGATTTGTGAAGCAGGAAACATAGTAAATGATCCACGTGGCTACTTATTTTGAAATGACGAAATTCTTGGGACTTTCGATGCCGAGAAATGAAAGTGTGAGAAACTTGAATACAAAAGGTATAAAAATGACAAAATTCGCGTGGAATTCGTTCACTGAGGAAGTAAAATGTATGAATGGCTGTTTTTATTACTTATAAGTGACGGTGCTTGTGCAATAACATATGCAGATAACGTAAGAACGCTTTCTTCAATAAAATCGACATGAAAGACAGGATATCTGCACCTCTCTATACTTCTCTTGACATGATATGAAATTACTGAGTAGTTCATGTCTTAAACTCCAAAGAACTCGGATCTCTCTCTCTCTCTCTCTCTCTCTCTCTCTCTCTCTCTCTCTCTTCTTCTCTCTCTCTCTCTCTCATATTTATATATATAAATATATTGCATACACACATATATACACATATGCATATGTATATATACATTAATAAGCACAAAATAAAATAACCGATGCCATTAAAACAAAAGCATTCCAGATCCTCACTAAAGACTTATGTAATGAAGAGAGAGAGAGAGAGAGAGAGAGAGAGAGAGAGAGAGAGAGAGAGAGAGCCAATATAAACTTCCAGAATTAGACGGAACGTAAAATGAACATGTATCACTCGGGGTTCATCAGAACTATTTCATTCGAAATTTGGACTTGGTGATGGTAAAAATAGTTGATGGTAGCTTTGAAAAATAATAGGAAGCAATAACTGATAAATTAATATTTCATACAATGGCATTTAATCGATAATGCTATTCTCCTTGCATTTCCATAAATTTTTATATATCTATTAATTCATTTTCTCTTTTTTAATAATTGTGATCTCTTCTTTCTGTATTTCCCTTAATCTCCTCTGACTTCTTTATAATGAACAACTTATTCTTTGGAAGCTTGAATTTAAACTCAATGGCCTGTGGCCTCAGGGTTCATCTGCTGAATAATAACAATAATAATTATAATCATATAAAAAAAATATAATCATATAAAAATAAAGATCATCTGACGACCACTTCCAGCATAAGTTCCAATATAGTTTTCAAATTAATTCCAACTTTCAAGTTTCATTTGCGGTAACTTCTCAAAGGCTCTTCCGTTTTAAGGACTTAGCAACTACCGAGTAATCAAATAAACTTATCTCCCACAAATATGAGAGATTGTGAAGATGCTAGAATTATCTTAAGAGCTTTTTTTTTCGCAAGGGATTCGTTCTTCAATCAGCACCTGTGGTGTTAAACTTAGAAGTTACTTTGTCCTATTTTTTCATGAGGCCACTCCCTATAAAGGGGGAATTATATATATATATATATTATATATATATATATATATATATCTATATATATATGTGTGTGTGTGTATATATATATATATATATATATATATGATATATATATGTATATATATGTATATATATATATATATATATATATATATATATATATATAGAGAGAGAGAGAGAGAGAGAGAGAGAGAGAGAGAGAGTTTGTGTTTCTTACAATAATACACCTTTTCCCGCAGCAGTATTTACCAAACGTATAATACTATTACATTCGAACCATTACCTTTTCTTTGAAAAACTTAGATTAAATAAAAATATCCACTATATCAAAAGACAGGGAACCTTCTGAATATGTCGAATGACCCAATTAACTTAACACTAAAGTCTACCTAGGCCTCATCACCATAACAGATACACACATCGTGAGAGTAAAAAGGTCGCCGATGGAACGCTTGTCTTCTACTGGTACAACGAGAGAGAGAGAGAGATCCAAGACTTGTAGCACATCTTTCACCAGATTTATTTGGGACGTAGAACCACCATATCATCAGGTGCGACCAAAGAATGCCATACCTGTTGGAAAACCTCCTCCCAACCCTAATTTACAGCAGGTGCTGTACTGATTTAAGTTTGAACTGTGGTATTTCCGGCAAAAACTACACTGACGAAGAAAAAAAAAAAAAAAAAAGAAAAAAAAAAAAAAAATTTCCCATCTGCCATCATTCTTTAATTATTTACACACAGTGTGAGTCACAATCGGATAAGTAATCCTTCATAATAATGGAATCTGCTTTTCTTGATTGTTCAAACATGCCCCTCAATTATCAAACAAAGTGAACACACTATTTAGCGGGCAAAAATATATAGGAATAATACGGGAGATTACATAAAATAAAATATACATAAATATAAATGCGTACATATATATATATATATATAGTATCTATATATATATATATAAAAATATATATATATATATATATATATATGTATATATATATATATATATATATATATATATAGATATATATATTATATATGCACACACAAACACACATAGAAGAGATTCACATACACTGTATATATAAACGGTACACAAGAAAATTAATCACCTGGTTTTCTCGACTGTTAAAACATGCCTCTCACTTAGCAAACATAAAAACAGCTATATCCTTTGTAGTTTGCAAGACTAGGATGAAAATACACACACACGCATATATATATACATATACATATATATATATATATATATATATATATATATATATATATGTATATAATATATATATATATATATATATATATATATATATATATATATATGTATATATATATATATATATATATATCTATATATATATATATATATATATATATATATAATATATATATATATATATATATATATATATAATATATATATATATATATATATATATAATGTATGTATTCATGAGAGACTCGTGTATACTATATAAACACAAAAGTACACACACACAAAATTTATGGATCAGATCTCAACGTCTTTCCTAAGTTGCATTGAAATGCAAATCCACTAGTATATACATCCACACATAAACTCTAAGAAAAAAAAAAGATGTAGCAAGTAAAGAGGGAATAGGCACCTCTTTCAGCGCCCAGAAGAATCCCGACCACAAAGAACCTGACCCACGGCTCTATTACACTTGACAAGTCTCGTCCGAATATGACTTGCTCCTTTTTCAAGACACGACCAAAGTTACTGTCTGCACCAAGCACTCGGCGGCCGATGACAAACAGAGAGAGAGAGAGAGAGAGAGAGAGAGAGAGAGAGAGAGCGATAGAGAATGCTAACGTACTGCATTTCCCATGCAATTTTGGGTATTCATAAATACAGAGGTATATACAGCACATAAATCAACATTATACACTAACATGCAGAGAGAGAGAGAGAGAGAGAGAGAGAGAGAGAGAGAGACTGCAAACGTACTGCATTTCCCATGCAATTTTGGGTATTCATAAAACAGACGTATATACAGCACATAAATCAACATTTAACATGCATAGAGAGAGAGAGAGAGAGAGAGAGAGAGAGAGAGAGAGAGAGAGAGAGAGAGAGCTAACATACTTCATTCTCATTACAATTCTGTGTATTCCTATTTACGTTTATACAGCACATGAAACAATATTACACACTGACATGCAGAGAGAGAGAGAGAGGGAGGAGAGGAGAGAGGGGAGAAGGAGAGAAGAGACGAGTTTTCAGAGAGAGAGAGAGAGAGAGAGGAGAGAGAGAGAGAGAGAGAGTCAGCAGTCAGTTCCAATCGCATAATGCACTTCCATAAAACTGAAGACCCTTGTATAAAAATGTCATCCGCCCAGCATTCTTTTCCGGGTCGCCCGTGATGATTCAAGCGATATCTTTTGATCTAGACGTCTGTTCTTTATGACAAGTTCACTGCATCGCTAAGACATCCGATCACCGAAGTTAAAACGAGTCTGGTCTGGTCAGTATATGGACGGGTGACCACAATATCAGACGCCTTTGGCACTTTAATTCCAGCGCTCATCTATGCTAGTATTTGTCAGGTTCTCGACTGGAAGGTTATATATACTAGAGTTAATGGCCTTTGCATCTACGGAGGAAATGGTTACTTCCTCCAAGGGAGGGAAATGAGATGGAGGAAGTAGAAGGAATGGGAGAGGTCACAGAACGGTGCTATTACAAGGAGTCGTCAGAGGGAGGGAGGAAGGGGGTGGGAGGGTGGAGAGGGGGCTGGTATTCAGGGATGCTGCTTTGGAAGAGTGGGGAAACTGTTTCCAAGACCTTCGTGGGAGTTCTTATGAGAGAGAGAGAGAGAACATAATAAATAATGTTTTTCTAGATGGGTGAAGATTACCTCGTCGAGGCCATAGCGATTATTTATGACATGGTACTGTTCCTTTTGACGAAACAATCACCATTCCCGTGTCACTACTTTCCTTCCCTTCCCACACCTAACTGCAACCCACAAAATTCGACCAGCGACCAACGACGATTTATTGTTCCGGTCAACAGACATACTGGAATGTAGGGAATAGGTCCACACTATCCCTATCCTCTCCCGGTTCGAGGACCTGATGCGGGTTCCTTGACTGCGTACAGCCATGACAGCTACCACTGCGCCAAGATGAAAACAGAGAGAGAGAGAGAGAGAGATAGAGTTACAAGGATTAGGATGTCTCAAAGACTTGTTAGTCCATCCGGGTAGACATCGTGTGAGCTCACTTATCTGTAGGAGCAGGTTTTACTGTTCATTCACAGTGTCCTAATGATTTTGTCTAGCTTTCTTTTAAACTCTCCACACTGTTGCTGTTTACAACTTCTGGTGGCAGTTTATTCCATGTCACAAATCTTGTATGTGAAGAAATTCCAACAAAGGGATGTGTTGTATCTCTTCAGTTCTAGTTTCCATCCATTATGAGAGAGAGAGAGAGAGAGAGAGAGAGAGAGAGAGAGAGAGAGAGAGAGAGAATTCCGTTGGAGGGAGGGTCATCCCTCGCCAAGCTTGTGACATTCTAACGATGACATTGCCTTCTTCCCATAATAGCAAAGATAAGCGGCCAGACAATGGAGAATAACGACGCATAACCGGCACACACGCTACTGTGCTCACACTCGTTCCAAAATCGCTCCATTTCAAGCCTCTACACACATGAGAAGTTCTAAAATACACCGATCGCACTTTGGCTGTAATCGCACCATTGATGAGGTCTACAACCCTTTACACGTAGAAGTGGAACTCGTGAACTTGTAGGTTCTACCCTATCCGATTATTTTGTCAAGATATTTATTTTCTATTTGCAGAAACCAACCTTCCTTTGTCTCCTGAATTCTTCAGACTTGTTAAGCGTAGGCATGTACGTCAGTTGCGTTCTATTCGCATTAAAAAATTCAAAATGAAAACTCACTTTTTTAATTATGAGAAAACGCAGTTTATCTCATTGCATACAAAAAGAAAGATTACTATTTAAACCCGAAATATAAAAGCATGCGCATCACAATAAAAGAATGATTATGGATACACGTGTCTGAGAACTCCGCCCATGATCTCTTCTGTTAGCTAAGCATTGGGGAAGCTTTAAGACATAAAAAAATAAACAAATAAATAAATAAATAAAAAAAAAAATGCACTGCTGAAGCTCGTATTCTAAAGCACACGGACTCCACAAAAAGAAATATTATTTACCTACGATCTTGATGACACGCGCTACGCTGCGCTGGAACCCGGCGCTCCCCGTCATGTCTCCCCTATCTCCCGATCCCCTACCTATCCCGCCCCGGGGCGGACAAACAGGTTTGCAGGAGGAGGGTGGATGAGCCATTTCTCCCCTACCCTCCCGATCCCCTACTTACCCCTCCTCCATCCAGGGCGGACAAACAAGAAAGATCTACTCGGATTTTATTATCATAGAAGATATCTAGACGAACTCGGCTAATAGCGTCACTATCGCTGACGTCATATCCAAGTGGAAGAGAAGCATTCGATCTCCATTATCTCTCATTCATGACCACTTCAATAAATAAAATGATATTCCCCGTACATGGCAATTCCAATCGCTTCATCAATTTTTTCTCAGTTCTTGAGCTTCAAATGGAAAGGCTTAGCCAGTCAATAAAATATATTCCTGATAAGTGGCCAAGACGCTCTTTTGCGTGGATTAAACGAATTATCACGTCATTTTCCTGCTGACTTAACTTTTAGGAACAAATGAAATTCCGGAATAAATGTTTAGATAAATATTTTGGTGACGTAACTTTTTTTGATAAATTGATCTTCGTTAAAACTCTAACCTTCAAGAACAAAATGGTAAAATACCTCATATTTCAATAAACCACTAAATGCCACCAAAATCAATTCCACCTTTTGAAGAATGTTCACATTCCTTCCTCCTCGTCTTATTGTTCTTTCAAAAACCGACCTTTCAGGTAAGGTAAAGGTCATCTCAATGGAAAAGGAGCTCTCTTAAAATCACTCGTTCGAAAGCCAACAAGAAACCATGATTCTTGGGCACAAGTCCTTTTCGAAAATCAAAGATTCACGCCATGACCTTTAAATATTCCATACTAATAAAATCCGAGTGAATCTTGATTGCCCGTCTCAGGTGGGAGGCGGGGTGGCTCGGGGATAAGGAGGGTAGAAGAGACATGACACATCCACCCTCCTCTTGAAAATCTGTTTGTCCGCCGCGGGTGGGAGCGGAGTAGGTAAGGGATCGGGAGGGTAGGGGAGACACAGTCGGCAGCGCCGGTTCCAGCGCAGTGTAGCAACCGCCATCAAACTCGTTTACAATAATCAACATCACAATGTTCAGCAACAACCCAAGAGAAAATTAAAGTTTACTACTGCTTTCACCAATATCCCATTGATCGCTTATCAGACATCAAAACCAGCCTCTAATTTACATATCAAACACATATATATCCTTCAGTTTCATGTAACGACTTACTTTATAGAGCATGGTTCATATATAATTACACAGTAACATTCCAATAAATAACGTTTTCCTCACGTTACTGCCACCTTTATATCAGCAAATCACCATGTTGTGACATATATAATATATAATATTAAATATTACGCCAATTTACAAGTGGGTGCAATCCTTATAATCAATGTATAAAATATTCCTAAATAATAATGCTGTAATATTCAGGAACTTATAATGAATTTATAAATTATTCCTAAAAAATAAACCTGTAAAATTCAGGAACTATAGATGTAGCAAATAATTCCACTGATAACTGCAATACCCCAAAATATCTAAAAGTACATATAATTATATAGTAGAAACAATCACGTAAAACAAGTGCAAAAAAAATAAAAATCATTTAACCGCACTTACAGCAACGACAAAACAAAATTTAGTTTATCTTCGCCCCAGAATTTCGTCTCGGAACCCCAGTAATATTTCTGAGGAATGGTAGCCTACTACTACGACAACGACACACATTGCCATCGCTATTCATAGCTGCCGTCTTCTTCGTGCCCACACCGCCTACATCAACTACTGTGATTTTCACCGCTTTAATCTTGTATTCGATATTGATAAAGAGACAGGTTGCGGAATTATATTAATATTATATATTAGACACATACACATAACACTACCCTTGATGGCTGTGTGGTTTAAGGCGCGTCACTGCAGTCCTAGTTCTTGTTCCGTGGTTTGAGCCCATGGGGAAGGAACTTATTATCAACTAAAAAATTCCCCTTCAGTCAACATATATGAAAATATATCAATTTGATGTGGAGCGAAATTGGATATTAAAAGAAATTTGTAGCTTAATGTATTTATATATATATATTCTTTTTATATCATAAATAATATAATTTATATAAATCTATTATATATAAATATATATAGATATATATAATATATAGTATATAAATATATATAACATTAAATGTATGGTTACATATCGTACTATATTATATATAATATATCTATATCTAATATTATATATATATTATTACTTTATATTATATATCTATATATATAATATATATATATAATTATATTTCTATATATATCTATATATATATATATATATATTATATATATTATTATATTATTATATATATATCTATATATATATATAATTATATATATAGTATATATATATATATATATATATATATATATATATATATATTCACTGACCATTCAAATGCATAATAATAGCAATAGCAATGACAACCCCTATACCAGAATTGATATTCGAAAGCCCCTCACAAAATATTTCATGGTTTATGGAAATGTTGAATAATTAATTAACCCTGCTGACTAACCCCGAAGCATTCAGCATTGGGCTCATCTAAAAAACATTATACCTGCCAAAATTCTAGGCCATTCGAGGAGAGAGAGAGAGAGAGAGAGAGAGAGAGAGAGAGAGAGAGAGAGAGAGAGAGAGAGAGAAGAGAGAGAGAGTTAATTTTTAAAAGCTTCAATAGCAATTTCGATGGTATTAAAATACAATGCATTTGACTATAAAATATCATCCTACATACATTATTATTCAACATCAGAGTAATACTAACCCGCCATTTTTTATATCAACGGAGTTATAAAATGTATATTTATCTCCAAACGTTTTGCACGAACATAGTTTACAAATTTACTTGTCCAGTGATGTCTCATCAATCTACAGCCAAAAATACACTCGGGCACACTACAACGACCCTTCGGAGACGTCTGCTGGCTCATAGAAATCAAGGGGCCATACATCAACATTACAAAGATGTTCACGACAGGAAGCCATCTCTACAAGTAAACTGTTAAATGTATAAAATATATTTTCTGTGCGATTAGTTATATCTTTCAATTATCATTTCCAGAAAAATAATGTAAGCTCTAATAACTAGAATATCAAAGGTGGACTAGATTACGCAAAACTTGTGAAAAATATTAAAAGAATTTTCTGCTGTGAAACGAAAATATATTACATACATAATATTAGAGAGAGAGAGAGAGAGAGAGAGAGAGAGAGAGAGAGAGAGAGAGAGAGAGCGCGCAAAATACTTTATTCCAAAAAGTACATAAAATGGGAAAACCTGCCAAGGAAAGAAAATCAACGAAACTATATATATATATATATATATATATATATATATATATATATATATATATATATATAATAAATGAATGAAAACAAAAAAATTCATATCTTTGCTACTAAAAACCAGTTATATAAAATACTAACTTCAGGCAAATGTTTTTATTCTTGACTCTAAGAACAAGAAACAAATGACCTGTCACGATTCTTCCGTTTATAAGATGATACTAAAGTATATTCTGAAGCTAAGCTAACATTTAAATTCTCTCCGCTCTATTCGAGTGTTTTTTTTTCATATGGGGATTTCATATGAACGTTTGGGCTATTCGATTAATGTTCCTTGGAACTGAATAGCTTGTAAAGGCGCAGAAACCACCTTGAAGATACACAGCGCAGAGCAATTGCTTCTTGCGGCTTCCACCCGGCGGACACCACAACAAAGGGATGAAAACGAGTCCAAATCTGCCTTGAATTCCATCCCTCCCCATTGTCCGTCCTCGGGTAATGTTTCAGAAGCTGTCATGCAGACCCAAGGGTGAAAAACACTTACTCCTACACTTTATCGGGGAGGAGGAGGAGGAGGAGGAGGAAGAGGAGGAGGAGGAGGAAAGAAGCCAAGTGGTGAAGCGTAAGAAAGAAGGAGAGAGACGCGATGGATGATGGGTGAAATGCATAAAGAAGAACATCTTTGCCTAGAGGACTGTCAGCTTTGAAACTAGAAGTTGGAAAAGTCCAAAACCAACTCTTCACATCTCAGGAAGGAAAAAAAATGGAAATGATCATCTTTCCCAAAGGCAATAGGGAAAAGGAACCACGATAATATACACAGGAGAAAATGGGATAAATCTACCCGTACAAATAGTTAAACCATAAAAAGTTCGCACACTACATGTATATTATATATATATATATATATATATTATATATATATATATATATATATATATATATATATATATATATATAGCTTGAACGATAAAACACAGGAATAAGTTAAGGCAGGAGACTGATTCAGAATGCGAAAAGGGAAATTACCACTCAATGCGGCACAAGATCAGAGGAATCAGGTACATCACGATAGCTAACCTAATTCCCAAGAGACGGCGAAGGTAATATGACGACGGGGAGATACATGACGAAGATTAGTCATGACATGAGGCTGAAAGGGAAAGTGCTCGTTCCCGCTGCCAACTTCCAAGCAATTAACAATATAATCAATAACATCAGAGCAAATCGCTACCACAGATTATCAGGTAGAAGAGCATAAAAAGGTCCATTCATCGCTGATGTAACATTAGAAGCAGTTATCAAGGTAAAACGAAGAAACCCCCAAAGATATGAATTTGAAAAGTAAAATGTCATGTCAATGTCTAAAGCGTTCTGTCAGTTTGACTGACATGCAAGCGTGGAGCTGTAATACACGCAAAATAAAATTACAAAATTATCTTAATCAAACTATCACTCTTTAAAAAGAATGTGACACTCGAAGAAAATTGCGTTACTTAATCGAGTATTTGCCGTTGCTGAAAATCATAATGTTATTTAAGTAATGGCACACATTCCGATATCAATTATGAATTATTTAATGGTCTATCATAACTTGAGACAAAGATACGAAGATAATTTAGCTTTCAATTTACAGAAAGGGGGATTACTAAACTAATGCTTTGGAACATTTGGAAATTATTGGATTAATATAAGTTGAAAACATCTGGGGAAGCAAGACAAGCAATAGAATATTTTAGATGTGCTATTTCCATAAGAAGAAATATCTACACGTGTCGTAACATTAGAAGAAAATCCATTCGTTAACTAAACAAGTCTCATGGGTTAAAAAGCACAGATAAATGATCTAAGATACTATAATACAAAAACTAAATAGGTGACCAAATTATATATATATATATTATATATATATAATATATATATATATATATATATATATATATATATATATATATATATATATATATATATTATACATATATATATATATATGCACAGGTATCGGGCAGAGTATTGGCATCAAATCAAAGAGCACAAATATGAAGTGCAACCAAATAAAGTCTTACACCAATCCTGCAACCAATTATCCGTAAACTGAACCAAAATGTTAATCAATTTCTGGGAAAAGGAAGAATCACTCGAAGAGATCGCCTGGACAGACGCCTGAAAATTCCACCGTCCTTCCTCGTGACTCACAAACGTCATCTGTCAATAGTAGTTTCGTCAAGAAGTCACGCGAGCGTGAATTATGCTAATGACTTCATGGGGAGCATTCCCGAAGATCAGACGGCGAATTTATTAAAGATAAAAATTCACTTAAGTCGCTCAAAAGAGGAATTTGAAAGTGCGTTATTGATAAGAGTACACGTAAAAATAAATGGAATTCACACAAGCATCATCTCCCATGGGAGAAATACGTTTCAAATCTTTTCTAACAAAAACAATAAACAACTGGCAATGATAAAAAACAGCCAAAAAAAAAGTCTTGACGCTAACCACTAATTAAAAAAAAATTACTGGCTCATAAAAAAAAGAAAAATATACTACTTAACATTTTCACCAAACGTGAACATTTTATACATACGTACATACACACACACACACACACACACATATAATATATTATATATATATAATCTATATATATATATATCTATATATATATATATAATATAATTATACGCGCACCATGCTACCAAATAAAAAAAATCTTTGCACAGCCATAATAATAATCCAAAAAAAAACTCACTTGGTGTGTCTAACAAGTAAAACTCGACTTACACTGTCAAAATCCCGCAAGTCGCAACTTCATAACCACCCGAAGCAGTAAATTTGGCACTGGACCCATGTGATCAGAGGAGAGTTCCTGCTTGAACGCGCGCCCCAGGAATGGTTCAAAGGAGCTCCTGGCATCCAATTTCCTGCATGTCAAAAATGTCCCCTCTCTCTCTCTCTTCTCTCTCTTCTCTCTCTCTCTCTCTCTCTCTCTCGCAGCCTCCCTCTCGCCAATCTCTATAGACTACCACCATCTCAATCATGGCGCCCTTGGCATCCGCAGTGGAATGCCGACGCTGGTGCTTCGATCCCCTCACCGCCCCCCCCCCCCCCACCCCACCCCCAAATAACCTGGACCCGCGAATCTATCAATATTTTACGAAACGCCTTCCATCGGCGATCGGTCGTAGCGTCTGAACAATTGTCGAGTTCTCGTCATCGTAAATACTGGACGCCAAACACTCTTACAGGAGAGAGATAAAAAAAAAAAAAAAATGGGGGGGGGGGGGCGAAGCGGATGCGAGGGGCGGGTGGGGAGAGAGAGAAACAGGAGGGGGCAGGAGGAAGAAGAATTCAGTCTTACATAAATCACGGAAAATCAGGTCACGGAGTCCTCTCTCTCTCTCTCTCTCTCTCTCTCTCTCTCTCTCTCTCTCTCTCTCTCTCTTCTCCTCTCCGAGTGGCATTTGCAATGGGGGGCGAGAGGATCTTGAATAATCGAAAGTTAACCTTTCAGGAAACGCCGGTTGTTGCTGGGTTCCTGGAAGGGACGCCCCAGATACTTGTATCGTGTCATCTCCATGGAGACCAAACCCTTGAACACTAATGCTTTCAATTACTTGATTTCGCTTGCTTGCTTGATTGCTTGTCCGTCATACAAGTATCCTCGTAAAACTTAAAAAACAATATATCCTATGCACATGGGGAATTCATAAAAAAGGTTCTATCTTTTTTAGTTATAATTATGCTACCGTACTGAACGATACGACATTTTTACGATAGCTGATACACTTAAGGTAGATTCTTGGATGAGCCCTATGCTTACGAGACGTTTGTTTGGCGGCCACTGATTGGCTGGTACCGGGAGGTAAGCAGCTCCCAGCCACTCAGCGGCCGCCAAACAAAAGTCTTGTTGGCGTGAGGCTCACCCAAGAATCTACCTTAAGTGAACCAGCTATAGTACTTACCATCCTTTAGTAGTTTTATCTATAAATAGGGAAATTTTATTTTCCTCTTTTTTTATTCAGGAACCCACCTGCTTTCTACGTAATCATTGCTATCCAGGACGTTTCTTCCTAAATTCTACCTCATTTTGCAACAAGGAGACCACCAGGGAGTTAGATAATTGGGGTTTATTTCGGTTTCTCACAAAAGAATGTAACAGACAAAATTATGAACAAAGCAACGATCATATACATGTAAGCGCACACTACCTTTAATTGAAATGGCATAAGTTCTCCAATGTTCTTGTATCACAACTATTGTTGTTGCCTTTGTAGATTTAATTTAAATATAATATTTATCGGTTCCGCCTATACCACATCCAGGAATCCTGAAAGCAACGAACGCAGCCACTCGCGAAATTAAGTCATGTTTGAACAAACTTGATCGAGAAAAGCGCCTTCCGAACCCGGCCGATTGAAACATGAAACTCGCCAAAAAAAAAAAAAAATGCGCCTAATTTCCTTCACCGCAATCAATTATTCTGTACAGTGTATAATGCTGTACGAGTCGTGGCCCATGAAGATTTCAATCACGACCCGGTGGTGGCCTGTTCAATAGCGTTGCCAGCGCACGATTATGGCCAACTTTAACCTTAAATAAAAATAACAACCAAAAGACGTTCGAGGGCTGCAGTTTAGTCATTTTGATGATTGGAATGTGAATTATCAATATACAATTTGCAGTCCTCTATCCTATCCTCAGTACTACTCTTTGAGATTTGAGGACAGACGGACAGACAAAGCCGTCAAAATAGTTTTCTTTTACAGAAAACTAAAAATCGTTAATTAGGAGCAGTAAGACTCAAACGATAACTTATTTTCCTGAGCATTTCGGAAATTAATTTGCAGAACCCGACAAATCCAGCAGGCGCCACAGACGACCTCAGGATGTTGTGTGACTAGAAGCTCAAAAATTCAAACCGAAAATGCATCGTGTCATTGCCCTAAAACAATTCTCCTTGTATTTTAACAATATACTTATATTTTTATCTATCTAATCATTGATTTACTAATGTACTTTTTACCTTTGAAATAACGGATCTCTTCTTTCTGCATTTCTTATTACCTTACTTCGCTTCTTTCAAATGAACCCCATATTCTTTGGAAGATTGAAATTCAAATCAGTGAGCCAATGGGCTGGTTCCACTTGAATAGGGTTCATTTCCTGAATAATAATAATAATAATAATAATAATAATAATAATAATAATAATAATAATAATAATAATAATAATAATAATAATTGAATACTAGCATGTCAATTACAAAGTCCAATAAAGAGACGTATTAGCATCCTGCCAGCGTTCAAGAATGGGGTTTAAATAATGATAAAAATCACACCTGAATTTAGCAACAAGCTTTACCGATCACATATAAGCAGCAACAGACCGTCACGAGGCGCGAAAGCCCGCAACGCAGAGGGTAAAATGCCAAGAGAAAATAGCCTGGAAGGTGTTTTACGTCCCGGACAAGATAAAGCCAGAAAGTCCCTGGAAAATGGTCTGACGTCTCCTCGAGGTAAGGACGTTTAACACCATTCACGAGGTCATGATTCGTGCCAGAATGGCACTCTCAGACCAGGGCATACTAACGTGGCACTAACCTAACTCTCTCTCTCTCTCTCTCTCTCTCTCTCCAAGAGAAGCATAAACGTTCAGAATAATAATTATACAAGCATAAATCTCAATAACAGTCATACCCTACATAAAAAGAACAATAATCACCAAACTTCCCTATACATTTTTCTTTTATTTTTTTTCTTAATCTACTTTTGTAAGTCCTGCTGAAGAATCTTCATGATCACAGAACTGATAACCACAACGAAGTAATAACATTAAAACTTTTGTTTACGATAACTTGGGAGATTTTTCGGCTCTCGTGAGCAATACATTCTCAACGAGCAGAAAAAAAGAAGAAAGGAAAACTCGACCGTCATCCATTTAGAACATAAAACCAAGATGGATGGCTATTCACGAGCGTTGTTGATTCAGAGAGAGAGAGAGAGAGAGAGAGAGAGAGAGAGAGAGAGAGAGAGAGAGTATACGGGTTGAATAAGAAGGGGAAGGAAATGAAGTAATGGATGAAACACCAAGAAATAAAGAAATATCACGAAAGAGACAAAGACAACAGACAGAGAGAGAGAGAGAGAGAGAGAGAGAGAGAGAGAGAGAGAGAGAGTTTACGGGTTGAATAAGAAGGGGAAGGAAATGAAGTAATGGATGAAAGACCTAAAAATAAAAAATAAAAATAAACACGAACGAGACGAAGAAAAGAGAGAGAGAGAGAGAGAGAGAGAGAGAGAGAGAAGCATACAGGCTAAATAAGGAGGAGAAGGAATTGACGTACGGATGAAAGACATGATAGAAATTTTCAAAATCAAGCTAAGCAAGAACAACATGACAACGACGGACTGAAGAGGAAAGACACCAGGGGGAACGAATAGAAGAGACAGAAGAAGGATGCAGCAGCAGAAGTTAGAAGTCCCTCCCTCAGCACCCAATATCTCCATAACAGAAGCCACTCTCTCCGACAGCGATGCTCATAACGGCGACCACCACTGCAACTCAGAAATCGAGATCATCCGGAAGCTTGAGAGAGAGAGAGAGAGAGAGAGAGAGAGAGAGAGAGAGAGAGAGAGAGAGAGAAAAAAAAAAAGGGGGGGGGAGCGGCGACCGAAAGGAAGATTTTCCCCCGGCGGAGAGGGTTTTATCGGGAACCCGACTTTTCTTCTTCTTCTTCTTCTTCTTTCTTCTTCTCTCTTTCTCTCTCTTTGTGGGTCACACGGTCCTGAAGAATATGGGGGAGGGGGGCGGGGGCGGGGGGCGGGGGGGAGGGGAGGGGGGTTCAATACGGCACCAAATGATTAGGTTACAGAAAAAGGAAGTCTCAGGAAATACAGTTTGCAAACGTCGATCTGTGTGGGCCACTGTGTGGCACGAAATATAAATACAAATAAATAAATAGATTAAATATAATATAAATATATATATATAAATATTAATATTATAATTATATATTATATATAATAATATATATATAGATAGATTAGATAAAGATATATATATATATATATATATATATATATATATATATATATAGATAGATAGTAGATAGATAGATAGATAGATAGATAGATAGATAGATAGATAGATAGATAGATAGTGTGTATTAATTGGCAGCAAAAAATAAATAAAAACGAAAAACACATGACATTTCAAAAGACCCGGAGTAAGCACATCTATTTTTATGCTACATAGCGGTCCCAAATCCTAGTATATTAAACCTGTGGTCAAAGAGAGATTATCTACCAATAAAACATTCGCCGAACCTCCAGTTCGCACTTCTCTAGTTGTAGGTCACACGGCATCCAGGAAATCTAAAAGGGGGGAGGGGGCCCTGGTTTGAAAGATGGTAGACCGGAAGAAGCAAAGCAGAACTTCTTTATTCGCAGGACACAGTATTCAAGCACTAATATGGATTTTCAAAGGTGGCAGTCAAAAGAAGCAAAGGTTTCATCTACTGAAATAATAATAATAATAATAATAATAATAATAATAATAATAATAATAATAATAATAATAAAATTGGCGGCTCAAATTCGCACGTCTCTATTTTTAGGTCACACCGTCCAGGAGAAAATAAAAGCGAGTCCGAGCCATCGACCCAACTATTTCCAATTGAAACGAAGAGCGAAAGAAGCGAGGAGGAGGAAAAAAAAAAAAAAAAAAAAAAAAAACGGAGTCCGACTTCAATTACCGTTCGCTTTGTCCAATCTGTAAACCAAACACGACGAGAAGCAGAGATGTTCCCTGGCCAATCGAGAGAGAGAGAGAGAGAATGGGCACACAGGGAACAAAATTTTATAATACACACAAAGCACAAGTAGCTCTGGAAGCGTAACTTACGAAATCAAAGGTGAAATAAAAATCACTAAACAATATAAGAATCACTAAACATTCTCAACCAAAAACTGACAACTTGGATTAAAAAAAAAAGTGGGGAGAAGGAAGACAATAAAAATGAGAACACACAGTAACTCGAACAATGAACCCCCATGCCACAAAACGTTACATAAACCTCATCTTAAAAAAAAAAAAAAAAAAACCTTAAGCTCCACCAAACGGAAAAGGGGAAAAAAATTTGACGTGTGGCACCTGGAAACACCTGAAGCCCCAGTTTAAATTCACAGCAATAAATCACTCTCAATCTCCGAAAAGAGAGAGAGAGAGAGAGAGAGAGGAGAGAGAGAGAGAGAGAGAGAGAGAGATTGATTGATTTGATCATTCAAGGAAGCAAGAGGAAACATTCCTAAATTCGCCTAACAGAATTTCGCAGCCTTCAGTTCCTGAAATAAAAGAAATATTGAACCTCCAAATCTAAAGAGAAAAAAGAAAATATAACAGCTGGAGATTTACAAAGAATTCTTTGACAAAATGTTCTAATAGAGAGAGAGAGAGAGAGAGAGAGAGAGAGAGAGAGAAGAGAGAGAGAGAGAGAGAGAGAGACTTTCTTTGGTAAATCGTTCAAGTAAATATGAGAAAAATCAGAATCAACTGCGTTTATCAAGACAGTCAATATTCGCCAGCGAAAACAAAAATAAAAACAAAAGCTTCACTTAAATACAAAGAGCCTAGAGCGACACAACAGCCAAACTTCAACGAATTTCTTAACCCATTTCATTCTTACTCTTGTTTCCTATCATTTTAAAACATTCAATAAAAAAATGTGATCTAGTGAAAAAAAAATTCACCCGAGTATATTTACTTTATTTTACCTTTAAAAATATATACTAAACTTTCAGTATATATCGACAAATTAAATGCATCTAATTTCCTTCCCTTTTCAATACATAAATTAATGGAAATCAAGTAAATATCCCTCACTCAGCACACTTTGCCTAACTCATATTTCACTGAACCTGTCATATCTTAACTCCTGAATAAATCAACTTTAATTTCACCCTTTATAAAAACCCAGATAAAAAAATATGAAATGTATAACTTTTACCAGCACTTAAATAAATCCCTGCTGTTAAAAGCTGGCCAAACCTAAAACACTTGTGGCACGACACACGCGCATAAAACAAGCACTCTAATCTTATCAAACGTTATGTCCAATCGTCATGCGAAACCCAATAGGAAACGTTTCGACATCCTATTCTCTGAAAAGTATTCAAGAATTATTTGAAGTGTCATATCAAATCATTCTTCATACACCGAGGGTCACATACGAGAATTACTGATACTGTGATGGTCACATTCAAAAATTACTAATACACCGAGGGTCACATCAGAGAATTATTAATACTGAGGGTCACATCAGAGAATTATTAATACTGAGGGTCACATTCAAGAATTACTAATACTCTGATGGTCAATACAAGAATTACTAATACTCTGATGGTCACATTCAAGAATTACTAATTCTCTGATGGTCACATACAAGAATTACTAATACTCTGATGGTCATATACAAGAATTACTAATACTCTGATGGTCACATTCAAGAATTACTAATTCTCTGATGGTCACATATAAGAATTACTAATACTCTGATGATCACATTCAAGAATTACTAATACTCTGATGATCACATTCAAGAATTACTAATACTCTGATGATCACATTCAAGAATTACTAATACTCTGATGATCACATTCAAGAATTACTATTACTCTGATGTCACAAAAGATAAATTACTATATATTACTTTGAGGGTCACCCAAAAAGAATAACTATTTCTTACCCTAAGGGTGGGTCAAATACACGAACTGTTTTTACTTCATGAGTTCACATTAAATCATTACTTTTTAATATCATATTATTGAATTTGTCTTATCTTACGGTCACATTAAAGTTTTACTTTTATAATCATATAAAATTTATTTCTATCTTCAGCGCCATACTAAAGCATTACTTTTAAAGATAACATTAAAGAATTACTTTAAAGTTCACATTATAGAATTACTTATAAACTAATAGGTCACATTAAAGAGTTACTTACATTCTGATGATCACATTGAAAACTAGTTATAGTTTTAGGGTTACATCAGAGAACTACTTATACTTTTAAGGTCATATTATATAACTATCTAAACTTTTTTCTGATAAGAATGCCAAAAATAATTCTTTTAAGCTTTCAGGTCACATTATTTAATACACTTACGAATTAATACTTTGAGGGTAGCACTACAGAACCAATTCTGATTTAGGAGTTACATAAAATACACTTTGAAGATAACTTTAAAAATTTAAGAAACTATTAAAGTCACATTATATAGCTTTAGATTCTGACGAATTAGAAGATAGTGGATAAAGTGACGTGCATTACCTTAATTAGCGGCCGTAATTAGGATAAAATGTGCTTGGTAACCTGATTAACGTTTGCTCTGTCAGGGTAAAATGACAGGAAAAAAAAAACAGAAAAAAAAAAACGGGGGGGGGGGGGGGGGGTGGGGGGGACTATCTCTCTCTCTCTCTCTCTCTCTCTCTCTCTCTCTCTCTCTCTCTCTCTCTCTCTCTCTCTCTCTCAGGAAGAATAATTATTTTTATTTTCAGCCGAGTACCTATCACGCAGTGATCATTTCTCCAAATTCCTTATCATCATCATTCTCTCTCTCTCTCTCTCTCTCTCTCTCTCTCTCTCTCTCTCTCTCTCTCTCTCTCTCCATGTGACCCACAGGTGACCTCTCATGCGACCTTTAGGCCAAAGCGAAATTATCCCCTTGATGAATAGTTGAGTGTGACCGACGGATATGCAATGGCAATGCAATGATGATGAGGCAGGCGTGTTGCAAGATCTCCGACGGCACAACCGCTTGTCCTCGCGCTCTCTTGCAACAGAGGATCCGCTTGCATGCCAGAAAAGATTCAACTTGCAAGAGATCTTAGAGAGCAAACGTCTGAAAATGGGTTATGGCCGTGTGATATGTCGCCGAGGACGGATGAAGTGAATGTTTATTTATTTATTTATTTTAATAGTAAAGAAAAAAAAAAGAGGAGGCAAGGGTGCCCAAATTAAGCTAAATGGAACCTCATCAGTTTCTGTAAATTTCATTAATGGCGTCTCTAAAATTGCTATTATTTGGAAAAACACTTCAATAATCTACTCTCAGGTTACAGAAGAAAGTGCAATCACATGACAACTAAAACGCGAGCAGGTAGGAGAAATGATAAAAAGGCAAACCCAACCAACTAAGACCTAGTTTAAACAAACCAAATAAATATATCAACATCATCATGATAATAATAATAATAATAATAATAATAATAATAATAATAATACGAGGAAAGACATATCAGAGGCAATTTTTGTTGTCTATTTAAAAAAATAAAAAAATCCCACGAGAGAGAGAGAGAGAGAGAGAGAGAGAGAGAGAGAGAGAGGAGAGAGAGAGAGAATTTTCCGATACTACTAGATAACAAATGTACAGGTATTCTAACATCCTACCCACCACGCGCAACCTTAAACCCTGAACTTTGCTAATACTAAAATTTTCACTAAACTCTACAATACACCACCTGGTTCACTATTCCCCCTGGTTCAACACACCAGCTGTCAGCGCACATGCGCTACAGGTGGTTGGTTTCCTGTTACTGCGAATAATCTCAGGCAATTTATTCCTCGTTTAGTATAACAAAGTCATCCTCTATCCGTCAGTCATCGAGGCAGGGTAAAAACATTATATAATTTTACTTATTAAACCATCTGAATCTGACAACTTCCCACTCAGAGTGAAGACATCGTTCATGGCAACAAGTCAAGCTGAATTGTCTGTATAGTTTCGATTCGACGAAACAGTTTCATTTAGAGTTATCCTTTTACACCAGTCTCTGAAAGGATTTGCAATGCCGAATAACTTTGAATCGCACTTCAAATCTAAAATAAATAAATGATTACAGTCTAAAAAAAAAAACCTACTCAGAACACTGACATCAGCTAAGAATAATCTGGTCATCTGTCTAAGCATCTCAATATGGAACCAGCACCCACACACAAAAGCATCAGAGAATGTGCTTTCTCCTTAATCTACGAATAACGTTACCTACATCCGACTCCAGTTATAAGCAACTAGTTCTTTCACGACACTACGGGCTTCATTAGGGAGACTAAGAAAAAATTTTCCATTTTCTCCCTTGTATTAGTTCTATATAAAGGAAATATCTGATAACCAGAAGTATAATTTTGTCTGCATAATTCTTTAGCTCTGTTTCGTGTAAATGTATCTGTATACGTATATATAAATACTCTCTCTCTCTCTCTCTCTCTCTCTCTCTCTCTCTCTCTCTCTCTCTCTATCTATCTATCTATCTATCTATCTATCTATCTATCTATATATATATATATATATATATATGTGTGTGTGTGTGTGCATGTGTGTGTATGTGTGCGTGCGTGTCCGAAGTTGGCGTGCTAATCTGCTTGCACAAGTTATAAAATAATATTTTAATGCCATCTTTATTCAATTCTACTTTTTATTTCCTTTATTTAATAAACTTGAGTAGACGTGCGTGACGTCCGTCGCTCCTGGCTAAAACGCATAACCTTCGTCCGGGAAGGAACAACAACACCTATCCATTACTTACGGCATATATATATATATATATATATATATATATATATATATATATATATATATATAATATATATGTATACACGCACGCTCGCGCGCACACACACACATATATGTGTGTGTGTGTCCATGGACTAAAACCGCATCCTGGCGTATATTCTTCGAAACATTGATTTTTTGAGCTATAAATAAATAAATAAATACACATGTAAATACACAAACTTTATTTGCACAAAACATTCACGATAAACAAAATTGGTATTTAATGTTTACTCAGCGTAAACAACAGAACTACTATAATTCATCTTTACTGTGTACAAAGCACGAAGAGTCTATAGAAAAAAAAAAAAACGAAAACAAACCTCTATTATCTGTCATATTATTTGTATGCAAACGAAGCTTGCAACTAGCCAGCAACATTATCATGACGCGTACATTCGTGACTGGAGCCATGTAGGAGAGGAGCCTTAACATTTGCACGCTACACTACTACACGAGAGAAAACGAGAGACAGAGAGAGAAGAGAAAATGAGAAATAAGAGATAACAGTAGACAAAGAGAGACGTTGGTCATGCGAGGTTTAATAATAATAATAATAATAATAATAATAATAATAATAATAATAATAATAATAATAATAATAATAATAATAATAATAATAATAATAATAATAAGGTACTGAAAGAGGTTTAGTTTTTCAGTGACAGGCGATTTGGGGATAGAGAGTGCTAATTCAGTCCATTACGACTGTAATAACCTTCATTATGCGCCAAAGACGATGATGATAATTACTGTATCATCATCATCATCACCTACAACTTCGGGTGACGCCATGAGTCTATAAGGAATTTCATCATTCATGCCTTTCCCGTGCTTTGCCTTCCACTAATCTCCTCTTACCTTCAGCCTCCATTCACAAAATTTTCATCCAAGTATGCGTGGATCTTTAAACTCCTATGTTGCCCATAGGAGCCCAGATGATGATGATAATAATAATAATAATAATAATAATAATAATAATAATAATAATAATAATTATAATTATAATCATCATCATCATCTTGGGAGTAGACCATCTTTTAAACAAGTCTTGTTAAAAAGGATTGCTGCATCAGCTCCATTAATTTTGTATAATCTTCTCTATTTTCCTTATCAAGGATTTCTCAGTTACGTACACGTACATATATGTAAAGATAAAACTGTACAGATAGCTTTCGGGTATCTGTTCGATTCCCATTTTCAATCTTACCTCAGATTGAAAAGGGGGATCGAACAGATTCCCGAAAGCTATCTGTACAGTTTTATCTTGACAAATATGTATATATATATAAACGGATCGGATGATTTTCCATTTTAAGACTCATACTACTATGATTATTTTTTTTATAATAGTAATATGGAAACAAACTATACCTAGGGCTAACAAATCTAGTTTGGTAGTGTCAGAAATAAGCTGGCCTACGTAGAATAAGCAAGATTTCAAGTTTTGACAAAACGTGTCTTAGCAAATCGAAAATAAGCACAAAATAACATAAGGGAACGAAGTTGCTCTTGAAGAACCAACCCAAACGAAGGCTGTTTAATCTCAGACCTAAACACCCATCCATTCGTTATCACGACCGTACATCAACAACAATAACCCCCCACCCCCAACTTAATGTGACATTGAGGGAGGGTATGTAGTAACTGGAGAGCATGATTCACGCCAGGTAATGGATTGGGATTAACGAGGTGACATCATCCCATTACCCCTCTCCGACGTCGGGGAGGGGGGAACGTCAAAGTCAGCTGTGAGAGTTTACCAACAGCTGTTGCCTGAAAGCGCTCTTCCTCACCCCTCCCCCCCCCCCCCAACACCCAACCATGAGTAACACCTTCCTTCCCTCCCTTTTCACCACTTACCTCACACTTTCTTCCACTTCCTCCCGCATGAGATAACGCTCCCCCACCCATTCACCCCCACCCCCAACCCGACACATCGTCCTAAACACCACCTTGGTTTCCCCCTTCCCCCCTTAATTTTAATTTTACCCCTTAACCCCACTCAACAACCTCAACCCTCCGGATGGTAATCGAGTAGGTGCTACTGAACTTACCAATAGAGTACACAATGAGAGCAAAGGTCCTTAACTTTTTTTTTTTTTCGAGGGGCTCAGACTATAAGCCTTGCCATCTCCACGCTGAATTTGTTATGGTTGGACCAGTATACATGTTGGAATATGGAGCAAAATTCATTGTACATAAATGACATTACACACACACACATACAGATATATATATATATATATATAGTATATATATATATATATATGGTATATATCTATATATATATCTATATATATATATATATATATAGATATATACTATATATATCTATTATATATATATATATATATATATGTGTGTATATAATATATCTATCTTATATATATATATATATATATATATATAACTATATATATATATAATATCAATACATATATATATTATATACATAATATACTTTTAAGGGATCATCATTTACTCAGAGAACCAGTTTACTGGAGAAATGAACAAATAAACAAACATACATTCACACGTACAAACATGCATACATCACAAACATTTAGAAAACTTCACTGTTTACAACATTTGCCAATTCGATACAAATCACCCTAATCAAGGCATAATTGTGCAGTTAATTATACTTCAAGTCAAGGCCATTAATACGAACAATGAAATTAGATACCATTGGAATTCAACAACAACAGTTAACCGAATTATAAACATTCATCACGCATTCAGTGTTAATGTTTTTAGCATTTTTTACTTGATATATATATATATATATATATATATATATATATAATATATAATATATATATATATATATATATAACTGAACAACTAGGGACAATAGCTACGAGTCTGATGAGCAAGAACGTTACCCCATGTAACACCAACAGTATAATAAAGGATAACAAATAACCAACTTCCAGGAATCAACAAAAACCAAACAAGGTCATTATTAACATTTCTCAATACGAAAACGTATGCAAATAGATATTTTCATAACTACGATTCGAGTAAATACTCAACATATAACGTGAGATATGCAATGCTTAAAAAGATAAAACTAATTTAATGTTAAAAGACTAACCACACACCATTACAAGGTTCACTCTCCTGTAACCCCCCCCCCCCCCGGAGTCTTCACCAAGTTAATATATCCACCGCTGAAACCCTTAGTAACCGGAATCCCTCGACACTTCATTAATGCTTTTGCAAGCAACGACACACGGTTGGTTCACGTGCCGTGCGAGCATGCCAACGTACACACCACTATGCACAACACGCACATTATCAATCCTGCGTCATTACCAACAGCAAAACAAGACACAAGTCTCCCTGAGGATACGGTGCAACTGGATTTACGGGCTGCTCTGTGAGCAAGAGCCCGTGCTGGCATAATGTCAAACTTAATCAAAAACAGCAAAGCAACTCGATTTTCGGAAGTACAAGCGAAGATAATACATTACTACCCTAATGCAAATATCCTTGTATTTCAATTGTGCACTCACACTTTTATTATTCATAAATTACTTTGTTGCTTTTTTTCAAAAGTTTCTCTTCTTTCTCTATTTGCCATTACCATCCGAGACTTCCTCTAATGAACACCATACTCTTTAGAAAGCCTGAATTCCAAGTCAACGTTCCCTGTGGGCTTGTTCCATATGGACATGGTCCATCTTCTGAATAAAAGCAACAACAATCTTGTCACCCTACAGTGTGCCTTAGCCCACGCACTGTAGATATTTTAAGACTACGTTAGTGTTCCTGGGACCCCAACTGCACTACTTTCCGTCTTTTACTCTCGTCTCTTCCTACCTTAAGATGTTCAACCTCTCTAACGTTCCCTTGCACCCAGTTACATCCCTCACTCCAGAAACAATAGTGTGTGTGATCCCTTGCAGGGTTTCAATACAACAGAATGGAAGAGAAGTGAACGGAATAGAAGTCATTCAGCGCTGAAACGGAAATTGAGTAAAATGGTTTGAAATGCGTAACACTAAGGACCAATCGTTAAGAGAGGGTGGAAAGTAAGAAGGAAGGGAGAGAATATGAACGGAGGTACAGTAAAAGTCATAAAAGGGGTTGCAGCTAGGGGGGCGAAGGGACACTGCAAAGAACCTTTACGTAATGACTACGGTGCACCGCAAGAGAAGCACTGAGTGCACTAACCCCTGGGGGGGGGGGGGGGGGGGGCAGTGGTTCTAGAAGCTTGATTATCCTTGTTTTTCCTTCCTCCTACCTATTAGCCTTTGTCTATCCTACCTCTGGAGTTAAGCTCCATTCTTTCCCTGACATTACGGCAAAAAAACTCTCAGTTTCAACGGCACACATGCACACGCACACACACACACACACACACAAGCGTGCGCGCAATCAGAAAGGTACACAAACTCCAAAAACATTTTCCCCGACGAACAACAATGCATTTAAGCACAGAGACGGCGGGCAGAGCATGGTATCATATTTCCGCTGAAATTCGCGTAATTCAGGAGCGAATGCCATTCCGGATAAACATTTACATTTTTCATAACTGAAATTACCCCGTTGGCCTTGTCAGTCCGATGCATAACGCATTCTGACACACGCCATTAGACTGTGGACGAATTGCTGATTATATAAGTGATGAGAGAGAGAAGAGAGAGAGAGAGAGAGAGAGAGAGAGAGAGAGAGAGAGACCAATATACATAGCTTTGTTTAATCGTTCTGCCGTGAATTTCCAACTAGGAAAATTTTTCCTCAACTAATATTTTGAAAACAAGAGGTTCGATTTTGATGAGCATCTTTTTTTGAAATATACATTTTGCTGAATCAGTAACTATCAGCATATGGAAAACCAGGCGTGGATACATTAAGGAACAAGATTATTATTCAGATGTCGCTAGATGCCTCTACTTGACAAGTTGACAATGGCTTTAGAAGTTGCCCCTTTCAAATAATCACTTCATTACCGAAGATAATGAAAAATAAACCTCTAAGATTGAAAGTCAACATCGTAGACGATAAAAAAATAAGTAAATAAAATAAGTTGGAGGGTAAATATCAAGTATATTAGATAAACATCGGCAATCATTTCGAGCCTTCCATTACCTTACACAAAACTACAACATTTTCTTTGATCTATTACTTTAATAAACAAGAATGAATACGACGGTCCTGGGGTAACTGAGGTCTAACTAAAGTTCTCGCCATAAAAACAGAAATTGGGCGGCACCGCACCGCCCCCACCCCCACAAAAAAAAATTATAAATGTAGGCATACAAAATAATTTACACTGCATTTAATGCATCAGTTTTTCCACATGCAGGAGAGCGCGCGCACACACATATATAATTTATAATAATATAAACATATATAATATAGTATAAATATTAATTTCATCACCCATTAAAGAAATGACAATAAAATTAACAGAATATTCAACGAAAATCTCCATCAAAGGCTCCGAATGATTTCAAGCCCTTAATCCGAATGTTCTCAATTTTACAGAAGTCGCTGCAATTTCATATTCCGGGATTTTGTTTAAAATTGTCATCCACTATTCAAGGGCAGTCCCCATTATCGGTATGGAAAACCAGGTCTAAAATATCCAGACTTTAATGGCAAGACCGCGATCTCAACTTTACATAATAATAATAATATATATTTCTTTGGAAATTAGTTATAACTGTCAAGTAATAAATTTAAAACATCAATGTCTTTCCAATGTCTTTCCTTCCACATCAGACTTCATAATAATAATAATAATAATAATAATAATAATAATAATAATAATAATAATAATAATAATAATAATAATAATCTTTATTATAAACGATTAAAAGCGTCAAGTCACTTACAATTCAAGATATCTTTAATGCCTTTCCTTCCGCATACTGCACCCTGACAATAATAATAATAATAACAACAATTCTCAGAAATTACTAAAAGCGGTCAAGTCATTTACAGTATAAACCAGTTCCCATGCCTTTCCTTCCACATACTTCCTCCCAACTTTCTCTCTCAAACTGAGCAAGCACAGACTGGTAGGAAACAAGAGAGGTTTCCCTCGCTTTCTTGAAGCATATGGATGCGCCACAGCGAAAGAAAGTGTCTAGCCAAAGAAATTGAAGTGCTCTATCACTGACGACTTAACTCTGTCGACCCAGATTCATTTCCAACTGCCTCATTGAGACCAAAATTATACACAACATTTCTTTAAAAATGAAATAAGAAACGCATACGGTGATTGCCGTTCCTATATTGTATTATCTTCAGAATGAAATGTGCTTGGCTCCAAATTTACTGCCACATTAATGAAAGCTGTGGAATAGGATAGAATATGCATTTTAGGCCAAAGGCCTAGTTCCTCGCTGGACGAGCGTTTTCGCGCTCGGCTGTCAATCCGGTGGTCCGAAGTTCGATTCCCGGCTCGGCCAACGCGGAATCAGAGATATTTATTTAGTGTGGTTCGGATACCACAATAAGCTGTAGGTCCCGTTGCTAGGTGACCAATTGGTTCCTAGCCACGTAAAAATATTTAATCCTTCGGGCCAGCCCTAGGAGAGCTGTTAATCAGCTCAGTGGTCTGGTAAAACTAAGATATACTTAACTTAGGCCAGAGGCCAAGCGCGGTGACCGACGAGGTCATTCAGCGCTGGCAGGGAAAGAGTAAAAAGGTTTGAAAGGTGGAACAGGACGACAACCTCGCAGCTGCACTACGAAATAAATGTTAGGAGAGGGTGGAAAGTATGATGGAAGTAAGAGAAAAGTACAGTAAAAGGAATGAAACGCGTTGCAACTAGGGTCCGAAGGTTTAGAACGTCAAGTAATGCCTACAGTGCACCGCATGAGGTACACTGACGACACTAACTTCCACGGGGTATAGAAAGATGGAAATCTTTCCTTTGACGACGTGTGTAGATTTATGTTACCTAAACTATACTCACGGACTGACAGTACTTCGCAGGGATTTCTTGTGCCTCGTCATTAGCACTGAAGGCCTCAATTCTATGGACCTGTCTAAACACTCCCGTCCCTTCATTTCACCCGTCACATCGAATATAACTAAATTAAATGAAACAAGGACATGGATAGGCTCTCCAATGCAACAGGAATATGAGTTCCTGATTAATTTCAACGACCGCAATATACATGACAGGTCCAAATCGAGTTTTTGCCTTGTCTTTAATTTCAAGTCAGTTCAGACCAATTATTCTAATAATCAATATGGATAATGACCAATCCGAACACGTGAGGACATAGCATCGACGAAAGAAAAACCCTCAATGCATAAGGGGAGACCGTTCGACAGGAGCCAAAATTCTCTCTGTATCATATATATATATATAATATATATATATATATATATATATATATAATATATATATATATATATATAATATAATATATATATATATATATTAATATATATATACTATATATATATATATATATATATGCAACAGCGCTGGGGCGAACTCTTATCTGAGTGCATTTTATGTACATCTCTCTTACTTCCTTCCTTGAACAGAAAGTAAAACAGAACCTCCCCCGTCCAACAGACATCGTCTCTGCCATCTTCCCCAACGTCCCTTCCATAATACCCACTTCAGCCAACAACTACATCTCCTTTTACCTTGGAGACTTGAAAGCGTCGTGTCTACCAGTTTCTTTCTTTGATGCACTCCCCCCCCCCCCCAACCCCCCCCCTCTCTCTCTTTCTCTCTCTCTCTCTCTCTCTCTCTTTGCCAGAGACCGCAGAGAATGACAAAAGGGGTAAGAAACCCTCGTTAAGGAGCCATGACTCAAAAGAATGCTCTCTTCCCTCAGCCAACAAACAGTATTAGTTGCAGGTATCTGGTGATGAACTAATGCCATCTGTTCTATTAGGCCGCATTACAGTAAGGGATACGGAGCTAAGGAAAGAGGAGACGGAGACAATAAGAGGAGGAAGAAGAGGGGATACTGTATCGTAAAATACGCGAAGATGAAATGAAACAGGAAATTCCGCAGCGGTACGTGAGCTCCTCCTAAGACTATATTGCATTGCATACAAACACATACAAAGATGTGTAATGTTTTGTTATTCAGGCAGTATGATGATGTACAACTATATAATACGTGAGTAATTTATATTTCAAAATAGGGCTCACTGAAAATAAACACGTGCACATATTATACTAACACATACGTCAATCAACGGAAGGCAGACAAATTTAGGATAATCATACACACATACACATACACGTGTATAAATATACATACATACACACACGTATATACACACTACTCCAAGACACAAAGGCAAAAAGAAAACGCAACACACAACAGGCGCAGACTAATCCAGCAGCAAATCTTCGCAAGCACATCTCCAAATAACGGCCGGGCGAACAATGGCAACGGAAAAAAAAAGAAGAAACTCAAAAAACCTAACCTTTCTCGGAGGTATGAAAAGCGAGTTCACCAGAACGCATCCTAAACTCTTCAAGAGCAAAATCAACTTCTCAGTTAAACAATTAAAACGTGTTTGCAGAGAGAGGAGAGGACCACTTGCCACTGAGCCGGGGCATAACCGTCGGAGCAAATGCATTGTGAACGCCGACCAATCCCGATCCAGGCGGCGTGTAAATACAACAACAACAATGGGCAGATTCCCATGCAGGAACTGCATGAGCTTTCTTGCATTTGGAGCCAGTAAATTGCACGGGAGGTTATAAATATACCAGTATCTTTTATTTTTTTTTGTTTAACGAGAAGGCTACTGGGGGGCTATAAATACACTGGATATTTTTTTCCTGCCAGCCCAAGATCCGTTGGATTTGCATTTGAATTATGTTTCGGTTTTTTTTTTGGTGGTTGTGGAATGGATTCGCCCGAACTAGTGGGTTGCAGTCGAGATATTAGATCGCACAAGTGATTATGAAGGCTCTGAAGTTATTTTAACTGAATACGAGCAACACGTTTTTGTCATGCGCATGAAATGACGGACAAAACAAAAGCTACCAGTTTGATTAAAAGCAGATGGCTAGTAAATAAACTATCCTACTGTTTACTCTATTTTGGACTGCACTGTCTACAATTTTACATTCTTTTTTGGTATACCAAACATTAGCAACTGGACTTTTTCTACTGTAAAGAGGGAAAATAGTATAACCTAAGTAAATCAGTAGCTATTGGTTAACATGTTATACAATTTTTTTTTCCTGATTTTTCAGGATGGCAGAAAGACATTATATCTTCAGCAAGTAGCTTGAAAGAATTATGCGGAAAATAAAGTACAAAGCTGAAATCCACGAAGAGAACAGAAGTTGGTTGCCTCCAGATAAGCAATGATATCACGTGATCAATTTTAAATACGTCGGCAGCAGGAGGTACTGGTATAAATGAAGACATGAATCAAAAGATTTTGGAAGCAAATTCAGTATACAATGAATAACAGCATCTGCACAAGAGGGGACCCAAGACATTGATTCCCGTTGCTGAACAAAATAAAGTTAAAACCCCCTGGAAGAGTAAGATGCTGATGGACTATACATGAATTTATTTTGAAATTAACTGAATCTCACTTGTATTTAAACTCATGGATTAAATCAACTCTCGTACAGAAAGCAAAGAGAAATTTGTAATATCTGACAAACTTTAAAGGGTCTTTCAAACCATATGGCGTGTTTTTTTCTACCGCAGGAAGTCCAGGCATGTGTGTGTGTGTATGAGAGAGAGAGAGAGAGAGAGAGAGAGAGAGAGAGAGAGAGAATAAAACCAAAATCTCCAGCACTTTGTCATTATTACGATTTAGTGTGACCCTTTAGACCACTTAAACGCGAATTTCCGTCGTTTTAGTTCTGGGGACGCATCGTGCCTTTGAACGTAAAAAGCCCATCAAATCGGAGACACAAAAGCCTGGAGAGGAGAGGTTAAATGACGGGCAAAATTCTCTTAAATAATAATAACAACAACAACGTTATACAAACGCTGAGTGAAATCGGCTGAATTCCATGTATAAAATAATGATGCAAAAAAATCCCAATACTATAAACAATCAATAGAGAAATAATATCCATTTTGACATTTACCTAAGATTAGAAGTCTAAAATGATGAATTTCTAAAAAATAAATAAATAAATAAAAAACTTATATTAACAGAACACAAGCTCTTGAAGAAGACTGTAGGGACGACGCAGCCTTCGGCTGCCTTCAAAACCTACGTCTTGTTGAAACCAATATCAGACAGCACACGACGTCAAAACACGAGAATTGAAAATCGAAAACGTCTGCTCGCAAGATCTGCTGGCGAGGTTAGGAACATCTCTGCAGACTCGGGGAATACAAGAATTATCTTCACGTCTTATTTATATATATATATATATATATATATATATATATATATATATATATATATATATATATATTTATATATATATAGAGAGAGAGAGAGAGAGAGAGAGCGAGAGAGAGAGGAGAGAGAGAGTGGCGGGAGCGGGCAAATGCGTATTCGCTCTCTGCCATTTAATAAAATGACTTGCATATGACTAACGTGTAACATATTAAGTATGTATGTATGTATGTATGTATGTATGTATGTATGTATGTGTATATATATATATATAATATATATATATATATATATGTGTGTGTGTGTGTGTGTGTGTGTGTGTGTTAAGTGTGAGCGCGAGCATGCGTATGCTCGCGAGAGAGAGAGAGAGAGAGAGAGAGAGAGAGAGAGAGAGAGAAGCAAATGCGTATCCGCTCTCTGCCATTTAACAAAATGGCTTACATATGACTAACGTGTAACACCTGCAAAGCCGACGCCCCTAACTGTGCCGTCGGTGTCATCCAACAGCAAGCATGTTGTCAGTTCTGCACGAAGAGGCCTAACAATAACATACAACTACAATATAAACCACAAAATACTACAATAATAATTTTGTTATTATTATTATTATTATTATTATTACAAAGGTTAGTAATAACAAGGCACCAGTCTTAGCCCAAGTCATGTTAATGACAGAAGCAGCACTACCCATTGTGCCAGAAATAGCATCAGCACGTGGATTATTATTATTATTATTATTATTATTATTATTATTATTATTATTATTATTACATGCTCCCAAAGCATAAGGTGAACATTTGAAAGAAGTAACAAAAGGTAATTGGAACTAAAATAAAGAAGAGATCAGTTATTGGAAAAGCAAAAATTAATAAATAAATACAAGTAAATTATTATTAGTAGTAGTGATATTGATAATAAATAAATGAATTAGATAAACACGTTTTTAAGTAAATTATTAATAGTAATAGTGGTAGTGATATTATTGTCAGGACTAGCAGTAGTAGTTTTAGAAGTACTGTAATGGGTTAGAGCAGGTGTTCTTAACAGGAGGTATCCATACCCCTTGGGGGGTATGAGAACCACATGCTGGGGGTATGGGACTTGACCTCTGAAAATTTGTATATATTTGATTTTAATGTGACAGTGTATACATAAGATAACGATATAAAACTATAAATGCTTTTGACTTTCTTGTATGTTCTATTCCTGGCTAAAGTATGTATGAAACTAAGTATATTTAAGTATATTAAGTTATACTGTCAACAAACAGGTATTAGGTGGGTTTAAGCAAAGGGGGTAAAAACCATACCCCCTTGGGGGTCTGGAGTCATCAAAAGGTCAAGAACCCCTGGGTTTGATAGACCTTACCTTACCTTACAGACCTTCATCTTGTTCGGGTTGCCCCAGGTCCCTCAGTGTAGGGGGCACCTCTAATGTCTACCCAAGAGAGTTGCTAGTACATCTTCCGGTATGCATCTTCCAATCTTGGATGGTCTGGGATGCAGTTTAGATATTTGTCGAGCTTATTCTTAAACACATCTACGCTCACTCCTGATATATTCCTCAGATGGAAGGCTGGCAACGCATTGAATAGGAACGCTGCATTATCGATGCTGGTGCGTAGTGGATTAATGTCCTGTGTGCTTTTCCTTATTTTTCCTGGTATAGTTTTTTTTGGGGCACTATTATCTACCTCTGCTTGCTCTTTCTGATATTTTTTTAGTTCCATGATATTTTTCTGCTATTCCCTTCTATCTGTTTTCCATGCCTGAATTTATCATGTAGCGTTCTCTTCTCCTCTTTCTAGACTATATAATTTTTAAGAATTGTAGTCTTTCCCAGTAGTCTAGGTCCCTTAAACTTCTTCAATTCTAGCTGTAAAGGACCTTTTGTACACTCCTCTATTTGTTCATATCCTTTTTGAGTAGTGTGGGGGTACCATATCATATTGCAATATTCAGTTGGACTACGAAACATATGTTTTATAAAGCATAATCATGTGTTCAGCTTTTCTTGTTTTGAGTGCCGTAACAACATTCCCATTTTGCTTTACATTTGCCAACAGAGTTGCTATTTGATCATTGCATAACATGTTTTCCTATTCATCATCACACCAAGGTCTTTAACTGCTTCCTTATTTGTGATGGTCTCATTATTAGGTCCCTTATATGCTATAGCTTTCTTTCTCTGTCTCCATAATTTATTGATTCAAATTTATCAAAGTTAAATACCATCCTATTTACCTCTGCCCAATCATATATTTTGTTAAGGTCACTTTGTAGAGCGTTCCTATCTTCATCACAAGTAATTTCTCTACTTATTCTTGTGTCATCTGCGAAAACTACTCACTACCGAATCCTTAACATTATTGTCTATGTCTTCAATCATAATAACAAACAGTATTGCAGCTAACACCGTACCTTGCGGCACACCGGATATTACCTTGGCTTCATCCGATTTCTCGTCGTTTGCAATAACTATCTGTTTTCTGTTGTGTAAAAATTCTTTTAACCATCTTCCTACTTTATCGCCACGATATTGTGTTTTTCTAATTTTCTTCGCTAATATATTATGGTCTACTTTATCAAAAGCTTTTGCAAAGTCTAAATAAAACCACATCTGTTTCATTTCCGCTTTTCATATTTTTTTGAATATGTTCTCACGGTGGACTAACAGTTGGTTTGTGTACTTTTTCCGGTACGAAACCATGTTGTCCTTTATTAAACAAATTATTTTTTATTAAATGTTTCATAATATTTTTCTTCATTACCCTTTCATACACTTTCATAATATGTGATGTTAGACTCACAGGCTATAATTACTTGCCTCTAGTCTTGATCCACTTTTGAAAGTAGGGGTAATATATGCTAATTTGTGCTCATCATATATCTTGCCTGTATCTACACTTTGTCTTAATAATATTGCAAGTGGCTTTGCGATAGAATGAACTACTTTCTTTAACAAAATAGCAGGAATTCCATCAGGCCCTGCAGCAGCTCCATTTTTAATTTCATTAATAGCCTGCACACTATCAGCTTCATTAATATCTATGTCAGCTAAATATTCACTATTTTCATCCCTTACTTCTATATCATTATCTTCATTATCTATTCTAGGGGTGAATTCTCTCTTATATCGTTCTGCCAGTATGTTGCAAATTTCCTTTTTTTCATTCGTTAATCTCCCTTCAATTCTCAGAGGGCCTATTTCTATTCTTCTTTTATTCATCTTCTTCGCATATGAGTATAATAGTTTGGGGTTTTGCTTGATATTTAATAGGGTTTTTTCTTCCAAGTCCCGTTTTTCATTTTCTTTTGATTGTATAATCTTTTGTTCTGCATTTTCTATCTTACTTTTAGTTCTATAACTTTCCATGCATTTTTTTTCTTTTGCAAGCACCTTTTTTCCACTTTCTGATTTTCTGGAACAAGATCCTTCTGTCTCTTGGTATGCATGAATGATGTTTACTTTTCTTCTTCGGTATATATTTTTCCACTATTTTCTCCAATATTTTATATAATATCTCCGTATTTACCCTTATGTCATCACTTACGAAAATGTTATCCCAATCTTTGTTTAATTCTTCATTAATTTCTGACCATTTTATATTTTTACTGTAGAAGTTGTATTTTCCATATCCTTCCCACTTTTTCATTTCTTGCTTATCTCTATTTTCACTTGCTTTGGAATGAACTGTTAATTCTATGACATTATGGTCTGAAATACTCGCATTATAAACTATTATTTCTTTAACATAATTCATCTCGTTCACAAATACTAGGTCTAAAGTATTTTCCTTTCTTGTTGGCAGGTGATTTATTTGAATGTTGTATTCTAGTAGCATATCTAATAGCTTTTCAATTGCCTCTTATCTTCTGCACTACTATTACTCTCTTTTTTATATGTATAAGTACAACCCACAATCTCCTATTCGTTCTTTCCATTCTACGAAAGGAAAGTTGAAGTCACCAGATAGGAGAATAGTCCAGTCCTTGTGATTTCTTTTTTTACATATATCATCCAATTTTTTCAATTATTAAAGTCAAACTCTTTAGTATTAGGAGGTCTATATATTACTATGTTCATCAATTTTCAGATTCAAATTCTACCGCTATTAGTTCACATAATATCAAGTAAATTGGGGAAGAACGTGGGAGGGAGGAATAGAGTAAAAGGAGAGGGATGAAAAAAAATGAAACGGGGAGGAAGGATAAGAGTATATCATGAAAGACAATGAACACAAAATAATAGCAAAAGAAAAAAACAGGAGGAGGCTGCGAGTAAAGAGTGGGAGGAGAGAAAAACCAAGAAAGTAAGAAACGAGGAGAGAGGATAGAGAGTATAATGAAAGAAAATTAGCAAAAAAAAAAAAAAAAAAATATGAGCGGAAGTATATAACAGAACGTTGAAAAGGAAGTAATAGGAGAAAGAGGATGGGAGAAGCTAGAATGAAGGAAACAGCGCAGAAAGGAAGAAAAGGATGGTATATATGGAAAAAAATATGGGGAAATAGGGGGGCGGGGGAGATGGAAGGGAGACAGGGCGTTAGTGAATAGAGGAGGAAAGCGGTAGTTAATAATGAAGAGATAGGGGAAGCAACTACATAATGGTATATAGCATCCGACTCCCTCTCCCTCTCCCTCTCTGCCAGATGAACATTTCCCTACCTCAATTACACCGGTTGTTCAGTCGTTATTGATACAAGAGAACAAAAAGAATTCGTGGCCTTTGTTCTCTCCACCTCATAAGTGGGAAATTATAGAGTTCTTTGTTGTGACGCCTTACGTAAATAACATATTTCGATGCCCGGTAATCATTTAAAGGTCCACTGCTTCGATAATCGTAAAATTAAATGGTAATCTAATCTCATAGGTCTTAGGTAGGGAAATTATCATGGTGATAGAACCTTACTCATAAATACCACTGCACCATAATTGCCACGGCGATAAGATCTAAATTAGCAGTGCCGTGTTATCAAGATAACCATGGCAATAAAATCTAATTTACCTGTGCCCTGAAACAATCACCATGACGATACCATGTAATTTACAATATGATGGTAGGTACCATAATTCACAGATATTACCTAATTAGCCGCGGCCGCCGTGACGATACAAATTAAATTAACATAACTATAATACCATATATAATATACCTTTCGAGCAATCATTCATACTTGCATAGCAACGTACTTTTTCGTTTAAGTGATATAGGTGTAATTATCATTATCCATTAAAATACCGTAGTTATGCTGAAGGAAAAAAAGAGCTATGAATACATCGGCATTTATGGCATAATGAAAATAGTGTATACAAATTATAATGAAATTCCCGTTGTTCCAAACAAACAAAAAACGAAAAAACGAACGCATAACGGTCATACAAAAAAACCAAGTAAAAGACATTGTCTTGTTTCAAGTTACAAAGAAGGATTACGAACGGAAAAAAAACGAACTACAACGAGCTAAAGGATACGAAAGTCACATAACATGGGGAGTGGAAAACGCTCACATGCACACACAAGCACACGCACTGAAGAGAGGAGAGAGAGAGAGAGAGAGAGAGAGAGAGAGAGAGAGACCCACTTACTTGCAAAACAAAGTCAGTCGATGAGAGAGAGAGAGAGAGAGAGAGAGAGAGAGAGAGAGAGAGAGAGAGAGAGAGAGAGGAAGCTTTGTAAATAAAGGGAGATGGCGAGGATGGTGATGGCCCCACGGGAAGTTATACAGACACGGCTCCCCTTCATCCCATCTCTCTCTCTCTCTCTCTCTCTCTCTCTCTCTCTCTCTCTCTCTCTATTTAGTTGTCTCCTGGATTTTCCCTGAATCCCTTGACAGCCCTATTGCAAATGCAAACATCCGAATATTGAGAATGGAAATATTAAGCATACTGACCTGCCTGGCTTCTCTCTCTCTCTCTCTCTCTCTCTCTCTCTCTCTCTCTCTCTCTCTCTCTCTCTCTCTCTCTGCGCACAATAATGAAATTATAATCAATTCCAGCCCTTAAAAGCGTGCTCCGGCACTATGACCTTTTCCCAGAATATGATGAATGAAGATGAAAGCGAGTGGCATGCTAGATGCGAGGAAGAAATTGAAAATTGAAATCATTCGGTCAATCAGAGAGAGAGAGAGAGAGAGAGAGAGAGAGAGAGACGGATTAGAGTGGAGGCTGTTTATCAAGCCCTGTATCATAAAGCGGTATCCTGTGACCAGTATCCATATCAACTATCATTTTTATCGTTAACCTTATTGATTTCCATATTTATAAATTAAATAAAATCCTTGGAGTCACACATCAACCCTGATTATAAACGAGCACGCGCACACACACACACAATATATATATATATATATATATATATATATATATATATATATATATATATAATATATATATATATATATATATATATATAAATATATATATATATATATAGGCGACCATATCGTAGATACCACCATAATCAAATTTTCCAGTGTATATAACAACGCCCATACTCTAAGGAAAACAAAAACACAATAGACAATCAATTTCATTAGAGCCAAATTCGGTAAAATGATTTGGCTGCGACCAGCCACTACCACCACTCTCAGTCTCTCTCTCTCTTTCACCGTGAGGTCCAATCCCTGTGAACAGGAAGGAAAGAACAAGGAGAGAGAGAGAGAGAGAGAGAGGATGAAACAGGACCTCACGTAGTGGGGAGTGGATGGGGATATGGGGAAGCAAATGGGCCCTCCTCACCCTACCAGCCTACGAGAGCATCCTTTCCCTTTCCTCCATCACAGAAGGTGATACTCGAAACCAGCGCTCCCGCCATTATCACGACCATCGAGTCATATTTGTCATCGAGGTGGGCCAATAAAAGGAAACATGAACTCCCGTCGTCATGTCGTCGTCACCTTCCGAAATTTCATACTTACCGTCGTCCATGAAGAAAATTATTATTATTATTATTATTATTGAAATCGTTTTATCAGGCCACTGAACTGATTATCATGTCTCACAGGGGTGGTCCGAAGGATTTTTTTTTAAATCATATTTTGTTGTTATATATTGTCAGTTACATTACAATTTTTCATAAAATTCACAACGGGATTAATTGCAAAATGTTTACAGTTTCTAACAAAATATCACTGATTATATTTTGGACAATCACACAATAAATGTCTTATTGTTAGCATTACTTTACTTCCAGACCATTCAGGAACATTAAAAATATGAACCCTCACCAATATCAATGTCATACTTGGAACTATCATCGTCCTCTCATACTAGTTGTCTTTGAATAGTTGATAAAAAGAGCTCTCCTCACTACCATCATGTTAAACTAGTCACCCGTGAAGGTCAATAAAAATCCAAAGCCCTCGTCGCTACCGACTTTCATGTCATCAATGAAGGTCAATAAAACAAAATGAGATCCCCTCATCGGTATGCAGCCACTGTGATTATCGATCAGGGGGGGGAGCCAAATATTAATATATATATATTATTATATCTATATATATATATATATATATATATATATATCATATAGTTATATAATATAATAAGAGGGAAATATAGATAAACAAACAGGGAAAGATGCAAAAAAAAAGAGGGAAATTGATAGAGGTAAAAATGAATAAAAAAAAGGAAATTGATAGAGGTAAAGGTGAAAAAGAGGAAAACTGATAGAGGAAAGATGAAAAAAGAGAGAAATTGATAGAGGGAAAGATGGAAAAAAAGAGGAAAATTGATAGAGGGAAAGATGAAAAAAAGAGAAGAAATTGATAGAGGGAAAGATGAAAAAAGAGAGAAATTGATAGAAGGAAATGGAGAGGAAAATTGTAGAGAAAGATGGAGAAAAAAGAGGAAAATTGATAGAGATAGAGGGAAAGATGAAAAAAGAGGGAAATTGATAGAGGGAAACAGATAAGTGGATGAAATATGCATTATAGTGTAATCATTTAAATGATACAGGAAAAGAAACACGAATTAAAATTTATTTTATAACAAAAAAATTGACAAAATACGACAGCCATCATATATCCACATCGATTCATATCTCCCCCCCCCCCCCATGGTGGTAATGGCAAAAATGAAATTAGCAAACTGAAACCAAGATAACAGGAAATATAAAAAACACACACGAACAGAGCGACGGGAAAAGAAGAAAAATCTCATGCAAAATATGAAAATATTTAAAAGGCATTCTTTATCTAACAATCAATGAAGAAGAAAAGCAACAAAGGAAAGCAAACAAATGAAAATAAGTAATAAGCGTTGTGAATTCGAAAGTATTATTCATGGAGGTTAACAGAACAACCAGAAACCAGAAGAAAAAATATTCATAAAAATCTAAATAGTTCTCATAAAATAAAACAATGTAAAAGTAAAAATTAATATCCGTTCAAAATAAAAAACAAAAGACTATTTGAAGAATACAGAACACCGGTACATGAAAGAAAAATAACAATTTCAAAGACATAAAAAAGACAAAAAGAATCACAGAAAAAAAGACACCCATCACGAGACAAAGAAGAGACTGGCCATGCATGATTGCTCCCGATCACGAAGCATTTTCACGCCTTAACGCATTTAAAATACGATGCAAATGATCGAATGACGAAACCACATGACTGGCAGCCCCTTTTGTTAAGAATGAAGAGAGGAAACAGTGCACCGGAGGAGTGTTCTGAAGCCGGACGAATGGCAGGAAGTGATATGGGAGGATTTTTTTCTTTTTTAAGTCAAGTGGAGTAGGAGAGAGAGAGAGAAGAGGAGAGAGAGAGTTCAGTAGAATAAACCAGGAGAGGAGAGAGAGCGAGAGAGGAGAGAGAGAGAGAGATTCAGTAGAATACAGCCGAGAGAGAGAGAGAGAGAGAGAGAGATTCCAGTAGAATACAGCCGAGAGAGAGAGAGAGAAGAGGAGGAAGGAGAGGGAGAGAGTTGATGGGGGGGGGTTACACAAGCTAACATTTTGAAAGAATTTTAGTGGGGTAACACTATATTATCAGCGCCTTTAACAATTCATTGATAAATTTATCTGCAAATAAAAAGAATTTCCAGGAAAATAATAACTAGACACCGTGCAGAAATCCTCAGAACTTTCTATGCAGCTATGTTTCAAAGCTCTTTATCTCCACTGATATCGCTTGACGGGGGGAAAAACTCGGTTTCCTTTCTCTTCAACTTCCCTTTCCTTCGAAAGCTTCCCCTTCCCCCCACCCTCCGTGGCAAAAGGAAAGTCACGGACGGGCGGAACTGAACAGCATCGGAGACATTGTAAACTATTTGCCATCTGTCGCATTCTTTTTTCTTTTTTTTTCATGAAGGTTACCGTTTGTTGGGTAAATAACCTCCTCGAGTAGGCTTTCCGTTTTACGACAATCTCATTGTGATGATATCATCCAGTGGTTGAAGTGGTATTTTTTTTTTTTTTTTTAAGTCTTGGGATGGTATTTTTAAGTCTTGGGATAGTATTTTTTATCATCCAGTAGTTGAAGTGTTTTTTTTTTTAAGTCTTGGGATGGTATTTTTTTAATAATTGATTTTATGGAATATGGCCTCTGCTATTTGTAGTGTTATAGTCTTTTATGTTACTTGCTTGCATTGGTAGTTACTAACAAAGTATGTTAAATCCCATAAAATTTATAGGTGTACGCAGTTGGAAATGTTTATGGCTCTAGTGCAAGCTATGTCTCTCATTTAAATCTTATAAAATAACAAATAAAAATGTTCAGCACTTTCATTTGACAGCATTCTTTACGATACGCCACCAAGCCATTTTCATTACACAGAAGGTCGCGCCTGACGTAGAACTACTTCTATACATTTTGTGGCCTGTAGTACAAAGGAGCAAACTTGTTCCCTCCCTCGCATGCCACAAAGCCGAGAGACGTCTAATCTCTTCCTTTGACGTGGGAATGGAGCGAATTGTCGTGGAATCTTCCTAAATTGGGTTTTTGTTCCAGGGTGTAATTATTAATCTGGAACAGTCTCATGTGGGTAATTATCAGTCTCGAGTAAGAATGGAGCTCAGTCGTGGGATTTTATGTTCGGGGATTGGGTGGGACGAGAAAGGCCTCGGTGATTGTTTTGCTGGGGGAAGCAGCGTGTTTGTTTGTTTGTTCTTTGGTTTGTTCGTGAATCATTTCATTTTCTTACTTAACCTTCTTTCTTTAATGTCAGCTATGCGCTTTTAATGCCAGATATGCGTATTTGTCCACGCTTTCATTTAGTTCGTCCTTTTAGCTTTGTTTCTGAATAGCACGATTTCCAGATATGCAATTTTTCTTTGGTTTTAGTTTACGAATCCCATTAGAGGCAAATGGGATTCGTATTTTCCTGATCTCTGATTACAGAAATTTTCTGAGATTCCCTTTTGCATGGGTAAAGCTTCAAGCGGATTTTCTCGTTTCAATAAGACTTTATTATTCTAATATTGGACAAGGAAAGATGCGTATTTACGGCTCATGCTTCCAGACCTCCTTTTTTCAGCATGGAAGAGATACTCATTTACGATTAACACCTGCAGTCACTTTATCACATACAACCGTACTTACGGTACTATAAAAGACAAGAGACCATGTTTTAATATTAGGGATGATATACCTATCATTCCGTAGACTATACAGAGGGGCAGTGAGGCGATGCTGCCCCGGGCAAACGGCGGTTTATTCGATGAAAAAATTGTGCCGAGAGGCATTGCGTGTCATTGTTTTTTTTTTTTTTTTTTTTTTAAGTAACTAAAATGGCTCCTACTTCGCAAACCATGAGTAAGCGGAATTGTCAGCACCATTCAGCTTACTATGAAGAGAACGACGTCAATGCCTTGGGTAGCTGCAATGCCAGTATTGTGTATTAAATCAATTAATCTAAAGGTGAAGAGATGTGGGCAAAGAAAGTTGCCCGGATCAATTTCAGTCTGGACAGAAAAAATAAATTATGGTAATGTATTTCCTTCTCGAGAAAGTTGAACTACAGCAACAATTTCCCAACAAGACAGATTAATAGATTACCAAACTGGAGTCACACTATGGTCATCGAAGCGGAAAATGCAATCTGTTCATACAAAAAATAAATACATTAAATAGCTTGAACAATCCACCTTTCAATCACACAAACAATGCCAGTCAGACCTCCCAGACCAGACAACGCGCTGCAAGAATTGAACTGAATATAGAATTTAGGCTAAAGGCCAAACACTACTAGAACCTATATCAGGTTCAGGGCTGAACTTGACGGTGACGGGTGAAACGGAAATTGACGGTAATAAGTTTGAAAGGTGCAACAAGATAAAAACCTGGCAGTTGCATTATGAATAAACTGTTAGGAGAGTGTGGAAAGTAAGATGGAAGAGAATATAAACAGAGGTACAGTAAAAGGACGCGAAAGGGGTTGCATATAGGGGCCGACGGCACGCTACAAAGAACGTTAAGTAATGCCTGCAGTGCACCGCATGTACTGACGGCATTACTCCCTTACGGGGACGCAATGATTGATTGACTGGTTAATCATGAAATTAAGGTGTTAAGGACCAAGCGCCGGAAACCATCAGGAATAATCAGCGCTCTAATGAAAGTGAAATATATAAAAATTATTAAGATAAATTATGAATAAATGAATGATAATCATGTTCACATATGAACGTAAAAAATTGAAGAATGGTGATAGATAAAACCAATAAAAACGGGGACGCTTTGTAAGAGCAGCGAGTTAGTTTAAGCATCCCATGACTGGAGAAAATTTCGCTCAATCGCCTCTTCCTCGGGGTATGGCATGCGATTTGCTTTGCATATTTGATTGCGTGCTTGATTTCCGCATATTTGGCGTCACACTACCAAAAGTGGTTCTGCCGAAGGTTCTCCAGGTCATGCGCGATGGTGCTTGACCAAATCGAAGGGGGAGAGCAAACACATATTTTATTTGATTTCTCTCGTTACAATATAATCATCTCAGAAGGGAATACAACATACTACTATTTGCATCCCCTTAATCATATTTTTATTTTAAATTTGAGTATAAAATAAAAAAAAGGAGTTCAAAAATTAGCCTCTTGGTATTGATTTATATAAAAAAAAAATCCAAAAATGAGCCTCTTGGTATTGATTTATAAAAAAAAAATTCCTTCCCAAGCCGAACGGGCTCCCAAGAATAGTCACTAACACCCAAACGCTCACACCAAAGGGAGGCAATGACCATCCACATCCTCACCTGGCTGCACTCGACCACGCTATGAAGAACACCGAAGAGAAGACAGTTCAGAGAAGGGAAAACCAGTCGGACAGGTGAAGCGACGGGTGACACACTGACCCTACCCCCTTGTCCAATCTATGCTTCATCTTCCCTCCTCTACATACCCTTGCAGATACTGGATATTCAGGCCTAGTTGTGCGTCAAGAACAGGTATCTTTGACAAAAAAATAAATAACATTTAAAAAAATAAAAAATAAAAATAAAAATAAAAGCGGTTCTTGTCCTGGCCAGTGAGCCATAGGCAAGGCCAAGCGATGAGAATGTTGACTTTCAAGTTGATGAAGTTATACTCAAGGAGTATCAACATTATTATTATTATTATTATTATTATTATTATTATTATTATTATTATTATTATTAGCAAACTTGCACACTGATTGAACCTTTACGGAAAAAAACCCTTACGTGAGAAACGGGAAAAAAGGTAACGAAAACAGACCAATAATATTCAGGTATATAAATGCCGTTCAGTCATTTTTTTTCTTTTTTCTTAACGATGAGCTAGATAATGTCACTTTTCTCTGACAGTTCTTAATATTCATGAAAACTCCTCATTTGTAACACGTAAGCTCTTCATTTGAAAAACTAAACATAACTGTATTAGGTGTTTGTACTTCATTTTTGAAATTCCATTCAGTGGATGTTTGCTTAACAGGGCATTTTTCAGCGTTCACAGATTAGGCATTTGTTAATAATAATAATAATAATAATAATAATACATACGACAGTCCACTAACAATAACAAAAATCTATGAAATCCAGCGAGGCGACAAAAACCACCACCACAATCTCTGTCTTAAATTTACGACGAATACACTCCCAGTGGAAACCCAAGAGCTGTCTGTCACTAATTACTTCCAGTAATGACGCCAGAAACAGCAGTTGTAATCACCATCAAGAGATTAACGACGCTTCCTGTCAGTGAAACCTGATAAAAAAAAAAAAAAAAAAGTTTCAAACCCCACAGCACTTTCTAGCCATCAAAAAGAAAACAAAAGCACGATTTCTAATAAGTTCTTCAGTAAAGGAAATCTAGTTGTGTCATTATTCTCACCATCAATAAACATCTACTTAAATGTGCTTACGTAGAGGTGGTTAAAGCAGAAGGAGTCGGAAATTTGACAGGATTATTCTTTCAACGACCAACCAGTTAATCAGTCAAAATTTCCCAGTAATAACACGGTATTCTCCGACGATTCTGTGGTTTTTCCTATAAATCAGAGGATTATACTACCAGCAGCTCGACAAAATTTTTTATCTCTATCTTTAAAACACACAAGTCTGATTGATAGGAATTACTATTAATCTCCTTTTCTCGGAGCAAACTAATCATCAAATCTATTATATTTAAAACAAATAAATCTGACAATAATTCCTGTTAATCTCATTTTCTTTTTAACAAACTACACATCAAATCTATTTTTTTCCTCACTAATCTATACCTGCTTACGTTTACCCGAAGATTTTGGATCTATGTAGTTTTTACAAGTACGTTTTGGACAATTCTCCCAAGTTATAACCATTTCTCCATACAAGATAAAGTATAAATTCGAATTTCCTACTGGCATTTCCAATCGTTGAATTCTCTGCAATTCTTTGTAAACCTATATTTCGTATCTCAACCAACACACACTGTCGTTCACAAAGACATCCGAGTTATTTAAGAAGCCATAAAAGGAATCTACTGTCTTTTCCTGTATCTTCAACTTAACTGACTCCCCAAAACCTTTTGTGCGGTCTTTACAGACGAGAAATCCTTTCATAAACATTACCACACTCATTTCTCTGGCAGTGACCGAGCTCAACTGATTGATTTATGGCTCCTCAAACTGGCGTCACAACATCTACTAGGTTATTGACTCGGATAGCCATAACCATAGTCTAAGCAAAACCAAGGCCATGCCCGTCTCCTCCATTTCACCGAAAACAATGAGTGTGTGAATATACCCACGTAATGCATAACGCCCCAGACGTGAGGGGACGACCATTTACTTTCTCTAAGCAAAATGTCAGGAGGGTTACGGAACAGCGTAGTCATCCGCATCTTAGAAGTTGCTCGTACTTTGGGGTCACGGGATGGTTGCGATGTACAAAAACCGGTTGATATTTAAAAATCTTTCCTTCGAGCCTGTCTACTACATGATATGCAAATGGATGGAATTAGTCCATCGCAAAATTTAAGCCTCGTTTACTCATCTTTTTAGTCCTCAGCAACAAAAATCTAATCAACAACATATAATCATCAACGAATAATGAAAATGTTAATGAAATGGTAGCATATATAGTAGGTCCCAAACTGGCCTTTAACTATGCATTGTCTACGGATAAATCAAGCAATCATTAATTCCTGGCATCGATAGTTGGGAAACTAAAGGAAATCCCCGAGATAAACATTACTGCCTGAACGAAAACCAACTTTCAAAACCACTTTTCCTTATGTACCTCACTCTATTGCTTGAGAGAGAGAGAGAGAGAGAGAGAGAGAGAGAGAGAGAGAGAGAGAGAGAGAGAGAGACGAGAAGAGAGAGAGAGAGAGAGAGAGAGAGAGAGAGAGAGAGAGAGAGAGAGAGAGGCGATCGTTCGCAGCACCGTCGTGTTCCCTGTGATATGCTATTGCTATCTTTCACATGCCGACGAAAATCCACAAACATGTTAAAAAATCGTTAATTGTCCTCATTCAGGTCTTAACAGCGTCATTGGTAACCACCTGGACTTCTGGGGAACCTTACTAACGAAGGACGTCCCACAACGAGACGGTCAACAGGAAATGCACAAGATATGACATCAACGTTAAGTGAGGAAGGCTGGAGGACGACCAATGGCTGAGGAGGATGACATCACCGTGAGAAGACGTCACTGGGATTCCTCAGCCGAGTAGGAGAATTCTGGGGAAGCCAAACAATATCTCTTAAGAGTACGTAGGAGTATTTCAGCGGAACGTCCGGAGGCTAAACAACTAAAAAGCTAGATTTTCTTCATACTTCAACTAGGAAAATCGATAGAATTTCTTTGCTTACGCCATGAATTGCACGCACAAACCATTCTATAAAAATTACGAGAATAAAAATAATAACAACAGCAAAACAATAGTAATGGAGAAAATGTTGGAGTTTGGGGATAATTTAAAGATTCGTGGAAGTGCACACACCTTAAAGATTTGAGTGTACGAATTGCACAGAAGTTTGCGTGTTAGGCGTTCGAGTAGCAATATGCGCACTCTTATATACAAAAATTAACCAAAACAAGAACGTACAACTAAGAGAAGTCTAAAATCAACTGAAAAAAAAATACTAAAGACTTATGCTGAGAAACAATCAAGGCAGCAGCTATTGAAGAAATCAGACAGGCCTTACGACTAAAATGTAACAGATCTTTGAAGGTCAATCACGATATAACAGGTTTCCAGCAAAAGAAAAAAAAAACACACACACATACACGAAGACGTTATTCTTGAATCCACTTCCTGCTAAATTAAATATTAAGCGGAGAAAGTTCCCAAAACGAAAAAGATAGAAGGGACTTTGTTTTCATTTTATCAACATTTCATCACGATATAAAAATACTGGAATAAAATAAAATTCTTAAGTGAATACTTCTGAATCATGAACGCAAACCCTAACTTGAGATGAGAGAACTTTATTCATAAAAATTACCATCACAAGAACATGAACATCCTACTTCGAGTTAATAAACTCACTCAACATGGCAGAGTTGGTCTCTCTCTCTCTCTCTCTCTCTCTCTCTCTCTCTCTCTCTCTCTCTCTCTCTCTCTCTCTCTCTCTCATGGGAGACGGAGCGTAATCCGCTAATGGCTCAGAAATTAAGAGCTTTTTCCACTTGACGTCGGTCGAGATTGTCCGCCAACAATATCACCTTCCAGGTAGAACGAAGCAAAATCGCAATATGTTTTTCCTTAAAGGTGTGTTTCCCTATAACAAAATGGGGAAGAAGGAGGCGGGTGGTATACAGGTTAAGGGCAAAGGAATATTCAAAAAGCTACTTTTTCAATGTTTATCATATAAAGTTGACAGAAAATAAATCTAAATCAACATTTAATCAAATGCATAACGAAAGAAACTTTTATATCGTCCACGGATTTAAAGTAGAAATGCATAAAATGCGTCAAAGTGGATTTTGCTTTCTATTACATCGGTTAAAAGCAGTAAATCAGAAGATTAAGTTAAACTTTCCTAAACATAGCAAACATACAAACATTTATAAGAAGCTTAACTTAAATTTTCCTAAATATTGCAAACATACAAAAAATTAATCAGAGGCTTAACTTGAATTTTCCTAAATATTGCAAACATACAAACATTTATCAGAAGCTTAACTTAAATTTTCCTAAATATTACAAACATACACACATTTATCAGAAGCTTAACTTAAATTTTCCTAAATATTGCAAACATACAAACATTTCTCGCAAGCTTGACTTATATTTTCCTAAATATTGCAAACATACAAACACTTATCACGTTTAACAAATCAATCCGACGAAAATTAAATCAGACGCACAAGTGCGAAACATCTTGTCCTTTAAAACACAAAAACGTCAAAAGCAAATGTAAAGATTCATAAATCTAAAGCAATAAATAACACACACAAGGATAATGCCAGAACAATTTACAAAATCAAGATAAAAGCCTAAGTACATAATCATTAAGTGACTAACTGATTTAAAGTAACCATTAAAAAAATCAATATTTTTGCCACTAACTGTTTTAAAGTAACCATATAAAAATTCAATATTTGTGCCACTAATAGTTTTAAATAACCATATAAAAAATCAACATTTTTGCCAATGTAAAAATGTTGGTATCAAAATTTAAGGTGCAACATCGCAATAGATTTCAATCCAATCCATAACAACACTGAACCCAAAGCGTAAGTGTTGTCGGAGCATTCCATTTATAGCCTTCGACTAACACGGCATAAGGTCGTAAAATTAGTACCTGAATTATGCACCTGTGTCAAGCAAGGTGAGCATGCGACTGGCGGTATTGTAAAACCCTTCCTTCGTGTTGTCAAGGGGCAGGCGAATTGGAAAAAAAAAATATGACGTGACACACTAAGTCACTGACCCGTCATTTAAAATACAATATATACAGAGAGAGAGAGAGAGAGAGAGAGAGAGAGAGAGAGAGAGAGAGAGAGAGAGAGAGAGAGCATTGTGTTCCCTGTGATATATACTTTAATAAGTAACCAAAGACAGAGAGAGAGAGAGAGAGACGAGAGAGAGAGAGAGAGAGAGAGAGAGAGAATCTCGCGTCCTTGAGTAACGTCGCAAATCCAGCACTGTTTACTCAAAATCCGTCCTTGGCTTTTTAGCCGGTAAAACAAATATTTCCCAACATTTACCAAGACAAAGCAACGACCTGCTGGATCCCTCTTCTATAACCAAGACATTTCTATTCTATTTAATTTTAGTTTTCTATGTTATTTTTTTTTTATATTATAAATATTCGATTCTATGGGAGTCCGGTTGCAAGTCAACGGCTTTTAAAGACTTGTTCTGCTTGAACATTTGTTCTCTGAATAACAACAACAACTAACGCAGTGTTTCCCGCACTGGCTGTGCACTTCTCAGAATATTCTTTGCATGAACGATTTGAAAACATGCTCTCTTTATACACACAATCACGTGATGTAAAAATAAAATATTAGGAAATATGTATGTATGTATATATATATATATATATCATATATATATATATATATTATATATATATATATTATGATATATGTATATATATATATCTATATATATATATATATTATTATATATATATATATAAACTTTCAATATAACGCCAAAAATACCAAATACAGAACACAGCAATGAATCATCCCATCGATAACATAAAGCGAAACTTACAGTATATTTCCAACAAAGAACTCTTTCGACTGACTAGTTCAAACATATTGTAAAATGTGCGTCTTCAGTAATTCTAGATACGTATTGGAAAGGGTGAACAAGGATAACTGCCAGGAATGCTAAAAGAATAAGCCCAGAAAACAAAGGAGAGAGAGAAAAGAGAGAAAAAGTAAATTCGAAGTAAGGAAGCCAAGAAATGCTGAAAGAACAAAGGAAAGGTAAAAAAAAAAAAAACACACAATAAAATCAATCTGACAAAACAAAGAAGCAATGCCGAAAGGAAAAAAAGGGGGGATACGAACAAAGGGGTGCGAAGAGAGAAACGAAAATGTAAACAGCAACGTGAATTCAACAGGGAACGCAAAACCGGTGTCTTGATAGTTTTTGCACAATACTGTTGGTCCCAAGCAGGAATAAACAAGGGAGTTAAGCGTAGTGTTAACGGCCGTACCTGCCTTACGCTAGAGACAATATCATCCAAAATTAATGAAACTTGCAATGGAGCAAAATAACCTCCAAAAGGGAAAAGAGAGACTATTACGCAACAAAGAAAGGTAGAGAATTAACAACGAACAGAAGATAGAACAAAAAAAATACCAAGAAGTATATTCAATCTGGATCCTTTATAAATAAGAAAAGGAATCACGACAGTCTTCTTCGCAGAAATTAAACAAAACCAGATCTATGAAAACATTCCACTTTCCCCCCAACTCCTTTTTTTTTTTTTTTAAGTATCATTCCTTTTGGTTGGTAAAACAAATAGCAGCCACATACACCTCCCTAAGCGGGAAATGCGACAGTATACACATCAGGTGGGGAATCATGAAAAGAGCGCAGAACCTGAATACATACACACACACACGTCAACATATACTTACGTATATACATGTGAGTTTGAGTGTGTGCATGTGCGTATTTTCTTTGTAAACTTGTTTTGTTCTGTTTTATCACATTTAGCTCGTATGTATTTTATGAAAAATCAATCCTTATTCTTCTCCTCATACTTTCTTTCTACCGCTGCTCTATGTAATTTTCTTCATATACCACACAACAGCAGATAGGAAAATTTGAACAAAGGAAAATTGATTTTTATATCCATACTTGAAAGCTATAGTAAAGAAAAAAAATGAGTTGCTGACTGTCACCACCATAATCATAATTGTGCGAAAATACTGTACATCAGAGTGAACACAGTGACCTTCATAAAAAATTTACTTCGCAGGTAAAAATAAAGAATGCACCAAAAAAAAAAAAAAATCAGTCACAGTCGCGCAATAGAGAAATGACGATATAAACAAAAGAACACCACACACACACTCGGGCGTGCCTTCTCTAAACAAACACGTTGGAAGGAAAAAGAATTGGGTGTTTTCACTTTCCCTTTCTTTTTCTTCTCACAATGAAACATTTTGGAAGTGAAACTAAAGGCAAGTCAGTAACATTTTTCTAAAATAATCTAACCACAAAGTAACAATATCTAAAAATATTTAAAATGCAGTAAGGCAATAAAAACAAGGTGGTAGACTATCAACGTTGAAAAAATTTCTAACATCAGAAGAAGAAACATAGCACGGTAGATATTTTTAAGGCAAGATGAAAAAAATTCTAACATTAAGAAGAAGAAGAAGCATCGCATGGCTGAGATTTTTAAGGCAAGATACAACCATATACCTTGGATACAACCACCAACAAAGCTGCACCAGGCGACAAAACAAATGGAACCCTTCCCTTTACGGAGAGGGAGAGAGAAAAAAGAAATCTCTCGACACCCCTGACAGATTAGCGTGAGAATTCGACGGGAATCGAACTCACGGCTTGAAGTGGAAAACGAAGTCATTCTTCCCACCAGCGCGAGGCGTGTATGGGGAACGACGCCACTGCTGCACCAAAAAAGATGGATTACGATGGGCGTAACGCACGCATGGGCGGGAACCGATTGCCCACTCGTGGGTGGGGGAGCTGTCGGTTTTTAAGGGAGTTATTGTAACGTTTCAAAACAATCATAAAAAAAAAAAATCAGGAACTGACGAGATGGGTTGGCAGTGAAACTCGCTTTTAAAGGACAATCCAATCCAATCGAGGACATGAATGATGGGAAAAGAAACCATTTGACTTTGGCCTTGAAAATGAGATCATATATATCTCGACGTCACGGCCGCGTGCTTTCATAAATCACTGTAACAGCTACTCACAATCGTATTAGGCAATGAACTTCTCACTGTTACTCCCAAAGTAACCTATAAAACAATCCCGAACCTCGTGTCCTACCTAATTGACCATTATATTATTACAATCATTGGAAAAGTAAATCAACAATAGTATGTCGGTTTGATTTTATTTAAAATATAAAGCAATATCAAATAACAAAATCAAACAGACATACTATTGTGGATTTACTTTTCCATTTTATTGACTCATGGGATTATGAGTTTGCTTTTTATTACAATCATCATCCTTATCGCAGTAATAAACGACGCACTCGCTACCTATTTTCCACCTGATCAGTAAAGATACCAAATCTCATCTCAAAAACACGGACTTGATCACCACCACGATTAAAATCAATTTTTGCCAAGCTATTTGTGAGGCTCAAGACGCGAGAGGTTTACGTGGTTAAGAGGGGCTTTGGGTTCAAGAGACCCAAAGGACGAGCCAAGGACCTGATGCTCCGAGGGCGTAGAAAAAAAAATAAAAACAAAAATAGGCAATTATAAAAAAATGGATCCTCTTCGCCATCCGGATGACCGCCAGCAGTCCAGTTCATTAACAAAAAGTGGTTGGGAGGAGCAGTTGCTACTATGATATTCACCTTGCCTGAGGTAAAGGGAAATGGCCACGTCAGGGGAGGGTGGGGGAGGGGGATCTAGGGAGGGAAGAAGATGGTGTACAGGGAAGGGGGTGAGGATTATAGGGAGGTGGAGGGGAAAAATAAAGAGTGGAAGAAAGGCAGCAGCTGACGGAAGATTTGCAGCCCATCGCCGCTCTGCGTCAGAGCTCTGCTTTTGACCAACACACAAGGGACGGAATCAAGTGCCCTTCTTCCGCGCACTTCGGTGGATTCTTCAGTGTCATCCTGAAGAGAAGACCACTGGTTACTGCGGTCTCAGTGCAATCCGTAAAACAACCTTACTGGATATCGCATGGTTTTCAATGCTATCAACTAAGTACAACCGATGGACGTAGCGTACGGGCTTTCCAATCTGTAGAGGCTTACTTGGAATATCAATGTCTTCAAAATATTTCAATACGTTATATATCACTGAACAATAAAATGCCTGCTATTCAATGACTACTGAAAACCGCCTATTTTTCAAAATCCTCTATATAATACCGTTAATGGATATCGTATGCCTTTCGATACTATCCATAAAACACAGCCTTCAAAATAATGTTTATCCAAGTCCCTTATTGCCTTTTATATAACTCTAGATCAACCGTCATGTCTGCACGCCAAACGCACTTTACATTTTATAAACAAAACACTTATTTTGTTAATAAGAAACAAAGACGCTGCTTATTGATGCCCATTCACTTAATCTTATCTGATAAGAGAAGAAACGACTAATATGCCAATCAACCCTTCATGCAAATTAAATCCAAAAAAAATTCTCAAAATTTTAACATTGACTTTTCTCTCAATGCAGACGTCCTCATACTTGCGCAAGATCCTCTTAAATTCAAACCCCCCGATGTTAATCACCCTCTTAACAGTTTTTCTTATATCAATCTTCATCAGTTCAAACAAGACAAATCATTTTAAATAATTAACCCTCTTTAATTCAACTCTGGTTATAGTACAGAAAGTGACAAAACACTTCGTAATGCGATGGGGACTGACAGCAAAGGTACAATCCCTCTAGGTAAATAATGTTAATCTTATAATACATTTTTATATCAATATCTCATTGCCATGAAGGTAAATAACTGTGTAAAATGGAAAAACTACTTTCAGGGACAACCAAACGAGAGAGAGAGAGAGAGAGAGAGAGAGTCACGGTCCAACATTTCACCGCGGGTTGCATGAGCTGATTGCAGGCTTTGATAACAGAGGAAAGTGTCTTGAATAGCAAATGCAGCGATACAATAAAATAGTTTCATGACAAAACGACACCAGAGGGTGATACAGAGTTTAAAGAAGCTTTATGTATAAAACATAACAAAAGAGGAATACTATAACATTTCAGTATTTCAAAGAGTGAAAATTTCTGAATATGTATAGTGCAATGAGAGCAACCGTTTTTTTAAAAGAAATTCCCCAGAATTTATTTTGTTTCTCTCTCTCTCTCTCTCTCCTCTCTCTCTCTCTCTCTCTCTCTCTCTCTCTAGTTTTTTCTCATACTCTTCCAGAAAAACTTGCCGAATGCGAGCGACTTCGTTTGGTTTTCTTATACTTTTTCTTTAAGATTTCTAACGTCTCAACTACAAGCTCGAAGCGCTTTCTCCTGTATACACTGCTTCCTTAAGAGTTGGTCTGTGGTAAAGCAAGAACTGGAACTGGACGCTGTATAAAAAATAATTGAGAGAGCTGAATTTCACACGGAACTGTAGACTATATAAAAAAAAGTTAATGTAAAGTTAAATAACTTTAAATAAAAAGAAACATAAAAAAATCTTGTTTCCAAGTCGTTTGCTATCGACTGAAAGCTCTCTCTCTCTCTCTCTCTCTCTCTCTCTCTCTCTCTCTCACACACACACACACACACACACACAGCTGAAAAAAGCAATATCGTAGGGTCTACATGGTTCTCTCAATTTGCTCCGAGTAATCTCTCTCTCTCTCTCAATGTGAAAGCGGAATGAAAAAAATACTACTCTATCTCAAGCAGAGCCAAGTCGCTAAGATATCTGAGAAAGCAAGATTCAAGATGATGAATGGCTTCCGCCACTTATAACGAGTGAACATGCTTACGGAGAGCGAGCGCCCAGAGTCAAAGAAAAAGAAACATTAACGTCTGCCACAGTGTCTAGGATACTTGCCTGTATATAGTGTGCGTGAGTATCTCTGAAAGCTCAACCTACGCGCATTTGGGTACATAATAAAGTTACTCCAGAATGCATGTTTGTATGTTTATATATGGAATTATAGATGGGTGCAATCGATAAACTGGACTTTGAGGTGTATCTGCACGTAAGCTAACGTTTATGTATGTAAACATCCGTCTATTTATGTATGTATACAAGCAGCATTATGTATACAGGTACGAATATAAAATACAATTATAGTTTCTTGAGCTATAGGCATGCACATAATACACGCACGTACGCACGCACATGAACTGCACTCAATATCCATTACAGCAACAAAATCAGGACTCTAACAATCGGCAATGACCTCTTCCTCTTCCAAATCCGTCTACTTCATAAAACATTACGCTGTAGCTATAAAAATTCCTACGCAACAGAGAGAGAGAGAGAGAGAGAGAGAGAGAGAGAGAGAGAGAGAGAGAGAGAGAGAGAGAGAAACTTGCTCTGATCTCCATACCATCGGGATCATCGCGTCTTCTTCAGCCCTCGCATGGTACTTATTCCATAAAACCTAAAGTGTTGGGGTTGGGGGGGGGGGGGGGGGTGTACAGACTAGGGAGTCAAGGCCATAGCCAGGGTGTTGATTTATATTTATTTGGTGTTTGTTAATCTCCAACGCTTCCATACGAGTGTCTGCAGATCACCAACAACAGCAAGATCGAAGATCGCCTTAGCCATACTCCCCTATCTTCTTTGGGCAATGACAGTGTCTCTCATTGTTCTATTATATATATATAAAAAAAGCTCGTTTGATGCTTACTTCACAATTTTAATTCATAAACTTGTGCTGCTGCAGCAAGGCTGAATTTATTCGAGAGACATCAAAACTTTTTACTAAACTCAATCCGGAAAAGTTAAAGCATTTCACAATTTCCCCGAAGGGAAAACAAATAAAGAAGTTTCTTAAGGCCACCAAACAGGTTTTCAAGGAGAGAGTGAGCTCAGCTCGTACGAAGTAACACAATATTCTAAGCACGTCTTCCGGCATCTTCAAGCATCTTAAAGAAAAAAAATGACGATGAGATCACATGAGCGAATTTTACTAACGGCATTGATAACTTGATAACAAAATTGACGCAAACATGCTGTACATTTTCGACGTGCTTGTGCAACGATCCCTATACCACATACCTGTTCGTAATATTGAACTAACACATGCTTTATGATAAGAACGCCTTAAAACGTTTAGCTTTCTCTACGAATTTAAGAAACGGCTTCGACGCAGATTTCTCTGTTTTTCGCGCCGATCACAATATATCAAACAAAAATATCCTTCCACCGCTGTCGTCGTGAACAGTTAAAACTTATACACAAGGAAAATGGTTTATATTTAATGTACGTATACACGCACAAAAAATTCCATTCCACAGCGATATGCTTAATTTTGGAGAAACAAAACACACTGAACTACTCCCTAACAAACTTAAGGGACCCTAGAAATTACTGTACATCATCCATTAAGCTAGCAATGCGACATGAGACTAAGGCAAGGCATGGAAGTGACTGACCTTATAGGGACGATTCTTTAGAGGAACACATCTGGTAGCACACTATATATATACAGATATAAATATAAATATATACATATATATATATATATATATATATATATATATATATATATATATAGATAGAGAGAGAGAGAGAGAGAGAGAGAGAGAGAGAGAGAGAGAGAGAGAGAGAGAGAGAGAGAGAGAGATATATATATATATACAGATATATATACAATATATATATATATATATATATAATATATATATATATATATATATATATATATATATGAGAGAGAGAGAGAGAGAGAGAGAGAGAGAGAGAGAGAGAGAGAGAGAGAGAGAGAGAGAGAGCGCTTGCTAAGCACACTCAATGACTGCAATGAGCTTTCAATTACATTCTCTTCACATTGCAAAAACACTTCTATTTAAACCAACAGTCGTAATGTATGAAAAAAAAAAACACATTTTTACCATATGCACCGAACGCCGCTGAAGGGGAGTACACCAAGAAAGAAATCTTAAAGAAACGTAATTAATAAATGTATAACTAAAGAACAGAGTGAAGGAGTGATTTACGAATACGCTATAAAAGTAAAAGAAATTGATTTTAAAAACTTCCCTACTTCTATTCTTTCTCTTTCTTATACTTTTCCCTTCCTTTGGAGGGCAAGTCTATCGCGTTCCCAATGTTCAAGACCCATTCCTTTTCTATTTAAGTATTTTGTTATGGGAGAGGTCCGTCTCCTTAGTTTTAGCATTTAAAAATTAAATTCTATAGCAATGACTGACTCTGTATATAAACACCTCAAGTTAAGAGCGGGAAAAATGAGTAAACAAACATAAAAGTAAACAAACAAAATTATTTACCAACACAGAAAATGAATTCCGGTAAACGCCCCATGGGTTGACGTGAAACACAACCCGATTACCCCGAATTCTCAATAATGTGCATATTTTCCGAGCCACCTGCAACTTCCAAGAGTAATCGCATTAATAAAAAAAAACGCACACCCACAGCTCGCCCAGGTGCTCTGCAACAACCAACAAAAGATGATTATTTGTAAATATAAAGATGGGTCCTCGCTCTACTTCCGCATACGTAGATGAGCGATGTGTAGCTGCGAAATTGTAGAAGCATTGAAACGCTGCCTTAGTTTTCAAAAGAGTTAAAGTGGTTTTGAACTTCTTTCTTCAATTTTGTCTTCTTATTTCAGTGGCTGGATGATAACGCCATAACTGACGGTATCACATTCATATTTGATGTGCGACCTCTGGGTACGATGCTACAATAAATGACCTAAGGGGAGCTTTACTTGATTCTTGGATCCACAAAAAAATAAATAAAATAAAATAAATAAATGTTAAATCTCCATCACCTGATCAGTGTCAAAGTCTGTCTTCATAGTCATAAAAATTTCACCACTAAAAGACCTTAACCTTGAGGATAGGCGGTCATATTGCAATTACTAATAGATCCGGGGAAGATAAACCGGGAGCACTTCTTTTCTTTTAGGTCACAAACAAGAATACTATGAAAACAATCACAATAAATTAGGCATCCACAGAATTAAGTGTTACATGTCTGAAAAATCTACTGATTTCCAAACCCTCAATAGCTAAAACTAAGTCAGAGAGAAGTCTCACTCTCCACCAACAGACTAAAAGAGATAGAGAGAGAGAGAGAGAGAGAGTACTATACCACAAAACCTAAGAGCAACGAGAGCAGCAGTATGCGTAAGCACCATTATAAGCAGACCGAGCATCCTTAACGAGATAAACATCGCTGAATAAAAAATGTAATGTAGTTAAAGGGTCCAATTCGCCCTCGACGAGCTACATCCTATGAATCACCAGCCGAAAGCAACAACAAGCATGTCACCCCAAGCTGAGGGGAGTAAAGAGATACCACGCCAGATTTCGAATCGTGAAAGAAGATACTTCAAGTACTGAAGCATCTATCCGGGAGGTTCTGTCTGCCCTGTGGGTACAACAAAATACGGCCGTGTGGGTAATATATACTGCCCTGTGGGTAGAATATAGATCCCGGAGGAAAACACACTGGGGAAGCGTGTAGGGGTCGTTTGGTTACGGATTAATAAAAAATACATTTTTGGGAATAAGAAGAGTTAACTTGGTCCTAATATAATCCTCTGGGTAGTATATCAAGGGTCACTTGAGGTCAACAAAATCCTCTGGCCATGTACAAAGAAGTAACCTTGCAGTTAAATCAATCCCGTAAAAGTATAAAAAAATATATATATTTTGAAGTAAAAAAAAAAAAAAATCTTCTAGTGATAAACCTGGAGCACAACTCCGGAGTCATATTTTTGAAGAAATGGATCACAAAGTTCCAAGAAGCCAACTTCGGAGTAAGCGCATACCGGGGTTAATAGTGATAAAACACTCAAAAGTTAATGGATGATATCACACTAAGGTTAGAGCATACATTACAGAGTATAAATACATAGCATTTATGGGGGTGGGGGGAGAAGGGGCGTAGACTGCCCTGGTAAAATATAGCGTACTTAGAGAGACATAATAAAGCCAATAACCCTCAAGAAAGGCAGAGGAGGATACAGTGGGAATTGCCCGTAAGGCATCCCCTGCTTCTAGAGGACAGAGCGATGAGTAATCGAGACAGGAAATACTTTTGAATCTCAAAAACGCAAATCCTTTTGTCTCCAAGCCACGAGGCTTTAAGCCTTGGGTATACCACCACCGAGAGCACCCGTTAACACCACACCTTGGTTTCTGGGCCTTTGTATAAAATCGGCCACTTTCCAGCCAGGCTAATTCGTTTTCATTTCAATTCTTTAATATTTTGTCGGGTGTAAAGAAAATATAAGGAAAATAAAAGAACATGTCACATTCCCAATATTGAAAAAGAAGTGGAAAACTTAGTTAAAAAGAAAAGACGCTACAGCGATGAAGGCATTTTATTGGTAGTAAGTTCACCAACATTGAAAATAGCTACAATTATAAAAACAATCCACAAAAGTATACATGTGATATCCAATAAAAGTAGATGACATCAGGCAATAAACAACAACAACAACAACAACAGCAACAATCGATAATGGCAATCAAAACTCACCAACTAATAATAAAACCTTGGGATACGAAAACCTAAGAGTTGATATATCCAATCGGATGTCTCCAATTCACCATGAGATTGCATCGAGAACGGACGCGTTGCAACGATCTTCCCACCGCCCCCTCACTTAACGCACCCCCCCCCCCCCCCCAACCCCCCTTCCCCAATCGATCACAGCAGTATTGATACCACAGATAGGATGGAAAATATTTATATTCTGAAAATCGGTGAATGAAAATTCTGAAACAATGAGAGTCCATGGACAAGAAGGCATAAACCTTATAACAATGTTATCATGATTAGAGAGAGAGAGAGAGAGAGAGAGAGAGAAACTCTAAAGTATCCTTCATTAAGTACAACACAAGTGGACACAATCAAGTAATTCTAACCATCTTCGGGCACAATATGTTCCCCAATATTCCCCAACATTAGGTTCAATGAACTGCTAAAACCACATACATGCCCAGTGGGAAAAATACTGAAACACGAACCAACATATACACAGCCGGTCGTCTGAGCCCATCGCGGTCAGATAGCTCGTAAGGAAGCAAAAAGGGAAATGAAAAAAAAGAAGAGAAAACGAAGCATTCAGAACACATCTGCTTTAAATACCAGGGTGAGTTTATCACGGGCATAATCTACCCAAGTGAGGGAGTCTCTCTCTCTCTCTCTCTCTCTCTCTCTCTCTCTCTCTCTCTCTCTCTCTCTCTCAGTTTGGTTTAAGAAAACTGATATCTAAATTTTTCTCCACTTCCTCTCTCAACAGATATATACTGTCTATTTCCCATCAGCATCCAAAATTTTTGTAGATGGAACAGTAGAGAGAGGAAGTAGGTATACGGTTGGAGGAGTAGAGTTGGAAGAGTAGACTTGGGGCCAGAAATGAAGGAAAGGAATAAAGGGGTTGGGAGATGGCCAGGCAGCATAAGGTGCGGTGGGGGATGATGGTGGGTGTGGAAAGGGGGGGGGGGGGGGGAGAGAGATGGGATTAGCATCTTTCAAAATGCTACTTATTACCAGTCATCTCCAAGCACCAACGGTCGTTCTTTCTGAGGGCCGCGTATTCGTCGATACAAGATTTAAACAAGACAAAGAAAATCTCATTCTAAAAATAACTTTTACTGTGAGAAACTAATTTTAAATATTCTATTTTATAAATATATATATAATATATATTATATATACATATATATAATATAAATTAATTTTTTTTCATCTCGTCACCGGGAAATTTCACGTACAAATATTAAGTTACACATGTTTAACATCCAATTAGCGCTACTTCAGGAATATCATTTGTTACTTGTAATTCCTCTTCGGTGATATTCCCGAAGTAGCGCGAATTTGATATTAAAATTTGCGCTTATATATATATATATATATATATATATATATTATATATAATTTTTTTATATATATATATATAGTATATAGTATATATAATATATAACCCTCAACCTACCAGTGGTCAATCAGAAATAATCATAACAACTCCAACCCAACTACAAGAACTTATAATAATAATAATAATAATAATAATAATAAGTCACGAAATCAACCAAAACTCGCCAACACACAATGAATCTTTTTCGCCTTTGTGCTCAAGGTCAACATCATGAGGAGACATCTGCCATGATGGTGGAGAGAGAGAGAGAGAGAGAGAGAGAGAGAGAGAGAGAGAGAGAGAGAGAGAGAGCTATTAAAGGATAGTATCTTCCAGAACTAAGAACAGATCGGCAATGCTAGGTGTGTGTGTGTGTGTGTGTCACTTTTGCATTACATTCCCTCGCAACTGTATTCGAAAATGAATCATTTACGGTAAAATAAATATGCCGCGCGCGGAGTCAATGACATTGACGTCACCAACGAGCGTGACGTCACCACGGAATCTATTTATGCTATTGCAATAAAATATGAATTCACATCTGCCTGTTATTTATTGGTACATCGACGTCGCCCCCGGTTAAAAATATTTAATGCCACTAGTGACCACACCTATTTACGCTTTCGAAGCATAAATGTAAGAGGAATTCATTGCTCTTCATAACACAGTAAAATGGATATGATCGACAGATTAATTAATATCCTGTCATCATATGCGGCCTCTGAAAAAGCAGCCCGTGGATAACTTAAAAGATGAATAATAATAATAATAAATAATAATAATAATAATAATAATAATAATATACCATGGGACACCAGAGTTGAAGAGAAAGAGAGAGAAAAATGGATAAGTATCAAGATCTGAAAATAGAAATAAGAAAGATATGGGATATGCCAGTGGAAATCGTACCCATAATCATAGGAGCACTAGGCACAATCCCAAGATCCCTGAAAAGGAATCTAGAAAAACTAGAGGCTGAAGTAGCTCCAGGACTCATGCAGAAGAGTGTGACCCTAGAAACGGCGCACATAGTAAGAAAAGTAATGGACTCCTAAGGAGGCAGGATGCAACGCGGAACCCCACACTATAAATACCACCCAGTCGAATTGGAGGACTGTGATAGAGCAAAAAAATAAAAAAAATAAAAATAAATAATAATAATAATAAATGAATAATAATTTCAGATAACTTCAATTCATTTATTCATTATTATACGAAAAAACATCTTCCACGAGTACAGTAAAATAAAACATCAGCAAAATATACATAGTTGACTTAGGGATTCTGGAAATCCACCTTTGGGTCAGAAAAGGCGAGGAAGGCCTCGGGACAAAACGTCAAGATAAAAATCTTATTCACGACGAAGATGGCCTAATGCCCGAGAGCCTTACATAGGAAGGCCTCTGCCTTCCTTATCTATTTCCTGAATTATTTAAATAGAGAGAGAGAGAGAGAGAGAGAGAGAGAGAGAGAGAGAGAGAGAGAGAGAGAGAGAGAGACTTGTACACCTGCTAGGAGGAATACATTAGAAGAAACCTAGCTTATATATTCCAGTACACAGATAGATTACCAATTACCTAGTGAAGATTAAAAACGGATAAAAACTTCACGGTGAAAGCTTCAAGATGATTGAAAATTCCAATAAACAATCCCGCACAGGGGCATGAAGGATACGCAAGTGATGTTTGCATAGGGGGCAAAAAAAAAAAAAAAAAAAACAAAAAAAAAAAAAAAAAAAAAAAAAAAAAAAAAAAAAAAAAAAAAAACTCATTCCTGAACTTCGCAAGTCAGCGAAGGCCACAGAAATTCAGACAGAAGGTCAAAGAACAAGAGAACTGTGCCTTCATGAATCTTCCAGACTTGGGAATTCTCTCCGCGCTTTCTTTAAGAGGCAGGTTTACAGTTCCCTTTGGGTTCAATACCCAAACCACTTTTTCCTTCGCCGTTACTTTTACTTGTTTTCTGCGTCCCGCCTGAGCTAGACTTCATGGCCCATCGACCTTAACATGACATAAAACAAAGTGACAATATGGGAGACAACTCCTAAATGACATAGACCAATTAAAATCATGGGGGCAAAAAAAGCAGGTAACAGAATTATTAGTTCATTATTAACATGAATTCACAAACAGAAAGCATTCTGGGTGGCGTGTAAGAGCTTAAGAATAGCTGTTAGAGGCTACGTCAGGTTGGGAAGTTAAAGTTCACTTCAAAGAGCGCATACATCGGTTAATTCAATACTGTTCAAGGACAAATCCTACTCACCTAGTTCACTTGGAAAGGTGTTCTCTCTTGCGTACAAGTGCATGCACTCAAATACCATATAAACTATATATATTGACACTGACTACGCCAGTCACCCATAAGGTATAAAGTATCCTTCAATGCATATTCATGATGGACAAGGATGCAGCATTCACAACCATCTATGGACAACAACAATAATAATACTAATAATACGCCGGATATTGACAGAATACCTTCCCTTTCCCTCTCCTTTCCCCCTGCTCACATCACAAGCTTTATTACCGACCCAATTACTGTGATCAAGGCCATTAGTCGTAACTCGTGATCTGGAGTGCTGACGCAGCAGGGACTTTTTTTTTTTTTTTTTTTTTTTTGGCAATGATGATGACGGTCGGATGGCCAGAGACGGAAGGATCCCGATAATGTGGTATGAGAGGCGGACAGAACGTTGAGGGTTGTGCTTCATCATCCTCATTATAGCCACTAACAACATAGTAGATATGCCGATAATGTATCATCATGAACATGGTCTACATTATAATTTACCAGCATGTAGATGCAGATTGTATATCATCACGGTCTACGTTCATCATACTCATGATACGATGCGACAGGGATTGACTAAATGACGTAACGACAGTCATAATCATCTTCATTATAACCACTTAAAAGCATCGTAAAGACTATTGTACATCATCACAATTATTGGCATAATGTTCATCACAAATCCTACATTAAACTACCGACAATCAACGAACAAATCATATGAACATCATTAAAATCATTACAATCATAAACTTGCAATTACGAGTATTTTCACTATCGTATTTTATTTCAGTAACAGTAACTATCGTCTTTCGTTTCCGTCATTATAGAATAACCGTAATTTCACAATCGTCTCCATTTCCGTCATTATAGAATAATAGTTATTTCACAATCGTCTTTTACTTCCGTCATTATAGACTAACTGTAATTTCACTATCGTCTTTTTATGTCGTCATTATACAAAAAAACAGTAATTTCATTATTGTCATTTATGTCCGTTATTGTACAAAACAGTAATTTCACCATCGCCTCTTATTTCCGTCATTACATAATAATAATAATAATAATAATAATAATAATAATAATAATAATAATAATAATAATAATAATAATATTAAATCAAAACACGAATTTCACGAACAAATCCTCTAAAGAATGCCACACTCCCAGATATAAGAAGAAGAAGAAGAAGAAGGGGAGGACTATGATGATGACACCAATCATTCCAGTCTCGTGGAAGTCAAAACTCATTTTTGCGGGCAGCCACGGAACGAAGACTTCCACGTAATGTGAGACACAGCGTCTTTACAAGATGGTGTTGATAATGACTCCAAAGACGCTTTTCTCTCGATTTGTGTGGTTAAACACTCACTCCTAACGCTTCCCACTGACAAGGAGAAAATATAATGATCATGCAATTTTATTTTGTTTTTACATATCAGTCCACGACTGTGTGACGCAAAATTATGTGGTTTGCAGTATTATATATATATATATATATATATATATATATATATATATATATATATATATATATGCACGACTATTCCTGTTTGTATATTACAAGTCCCCTAAGGTAACTAATCACTCGTTCATGCATGGGTTACATTAATGATATACTGTAAGTGTCAGGTAATTGTTAACAGTTTAAAACAAACCAATCGTGAAGTAAATATTAACCACAACGTCTGACGAACTGATACTGCTATGGGCGGTCTTCACGACCAAAGCACTTAGTAAAAACTATACAATACAGCCATCATCTGATCATAACTCAAAGTAAATTAATAAGGGAAAATAATAATTAAATCAATCGCCCAGTGAAATCATTGTCAACACGATGCAAGCAGAATTCCATAAATAGCGACAATAGTGAACTTCGGGGCCGTTCTTGTTTAAGCCATTCAAGTGGCATTATACGCCTTGGTAATGGGGCCATGTCCCTTGAGTGTAACACGAGAATGACTGGGTCCTCCAAATACAGCTGTACATTGTGAACAGAATGGATACTACACGTTTTAAAAGACAGCAAATGGCGCTGGTCTATTTATCCTATTTTCAACTATACTTAATTTCGCCTCTACCCCTCCTATTTTTGCACTAGTAATTCACTGCAACTAGATGGGATAGTGATTCCAGTCTTTCTCTCACTTTCTGTTCCCCAAATCACCTTCCCTCCCCGGCTCATCCACTACTTCCCCATTTTTTAAAATATTTGGCTAGTTAAGGGTACTACTAAGCTGTCCGTCCCGACGCCCTCTTCATAATACTGATAAAACTGCTACTATGAATTATCAACCTCACTAACAAGAGACCCAGAGATCGATCCCAGCGGGTGGTGAAGCGACGTATATACCTGGTTCTTAGTTGACTGCGGTGGTACAAACATAGTATGGAGTTACCAACCTCAACCCACATACTAACTTATTGAGCAGGGTAAAGGAGAGAGAGAGAGAGAGAGAGAGAGAGAGAGAGAGAGAGAGAGAGAGAGAGAGAGAGAGAGAGAGAGACTACAAGCTGCGTCTCGCTGCAAAAGGACAAATACCACCGAGCGTACTAAACGAAAGACGACCCATTCAAACCACTGCTTAAACTGCCAGGGTTTTACAGCGGCACATAAATCGAACATGACTCCAGAAAATCTGCATAAAAGCCTCAAGTACGTACTGTCGTTCTATTTAGTGCGTCGTTGGGACATTACGAGGGGGGGGGGGGGGTCGTTGTTTGACGTAAGATGTACGTCTTAAGCAGCGTCGATAAATGGAAAGGTAGTGCGATGTTAACGCCCATAAATTTTCGAATGACATCCGAGGGAAACATGAATATTACAATAAGAAAAATAAAATTTATTTTCTTCTACTGTTCACGCTATTATGAGCTTTTGTTGCAATAATAATAATAACGCTGCTGCAATAAAAGCAATAATGATAACGACACTGCATAACATAATAATAATAATAATGTATGGAGCTTTTGTTGTAATAATAATAATAATAATAATAATAGAGCTGCCGTAATAACAGCAATAATGATAACACTGCATGAAATAATAATAATAATAATAATAATAATAATAATAATAATAATAATAATAATAATAATTACTTTTCAATAATTCCGACTGACTTTTCTGCTCAAATCCACGTCCCAGTTCATGATAGTTTCTAGCAAAGCCATCGCATATATCAAAAGGTATTAACTTCACCCAGACACATTAAACATGCCAATATAATCATGCACTACGCCACGTTTATCGCATAAACAGCTCATAATTCTACAATGAACTTTAAGCTAAATATCGTTTTATTTTATGCCTGCATGTTCCGGCCACACCAGTCAGAATTAGTATAAGTACCTGGTAAATTTCCGTTTAATACCTCTTTCTTCAATACAATATAACAGCAGGTGAAGAAATAACAGACTGGGATAAAGTCCTGACTGGTCTCGACATTATTTCTAAGCCATCGGTTTAAAATGGCATACAAATCAAGTCGAGACTGGGCACGAGCAACACCCCATATTCCATTTCTTCACCTGTGATTTTGAGTAACGAATCACGTGTCACTGATTTTAACTGTTTGTATGTATGTATTTATGTATGTATGTATGTTGGTATGCATGTATATGTATATGTATGTGTATATACCTGTATATAGATATATATATTATATATAATATATGTAATATATTATTATATATATGTAAATATATATATATCTATATATATATATATATATATATATAATAGGTATATATATACAATGAGCAATTACTTCATTCACGAGCGAAAGACATAAGCAAAATGGAGTTTTTGCGCTTTTATTCCAGGGCATGTATTAAGATTTTTGTATATTAATAAACAATAACGCGACGAAACGTAACACCACACAACGTACTTTAAACCAGAGAAGGAAAAATTTTTGATTCAACTACTTTCCTATCTGTCTCTTAAAAACAGAAAAACAGAAAGCTTTTTATTTTACATCCTTTGATATATATACAGGAATTCCCCACGTAGTTTTAACGGTGACTCAGCGGAGCAATCAGTCGCAGCCTTCGTCTAAAATGACTAGGCTCTAAGTCCCTTGAATATTCGCGGAAATTTTAACCAGAACCTTTCATTGCCTAACTTCACTCCGTCACAAGGTCAGATAAGCACATAGGGTGATGAGCGCTACTACTTATTAATTAATAATAATGATTACGATTTATATAGTTTCATTTGATTAAGAGTGAATATTCTGAAATCTGGGAGGAAACGTTTTCTCTGCCACGGAATGATATATTAAGAGCGTGGCATACAGCTGCCAACAAACCTCAAGAGTGACTGATGAAGTTGACTATCATAAACGCCACCTTTTCGATTCTACACCACGGGACGAGTCACTTACAACTCATGCGAGCTAATTCTACAAGATTCACTCCAAATGACAGTGACCTACCAATGACTAATAAGGACATGTAAATATTTCATGAAGTCTACTAATGGCGATTAATGTTATTTCATCCAATCTCCAAACAGTTTAAACCTCACACGCAAGATGATATTGAAACATAGGTTGCCATGTGGGCAAGGGAATACGCAAGGAGCTTACAACCGCCCCTTCAAATCCTCTGACTAGAAACTTGCAATATACAATACAGAGTATTACACAAACAACAACGGGTTAAAACAGACCGAAGAATTCAGAAGAAATTGCGAGAGTAAAATGAAGGCAAACATTACATCTTTAATCTATTCTTTTGTTTTCATTTCCCTAATACCTTATCCACATGCATTTTTCTGCGATCCTCGCCCATTCACCCATCCATTTCCAGTGCCGATCAATCCTAGATGCAATCTGATTCAACACCCCAAAACTAATTATGGCTCCCTCTATCGGTGTGTGCGAAAACCAACTATTTTCAACGCACAAAAATTATCATCAACCAATATGACATGAGTCATATCAGCCTAAGGCTTTGTGGAGAGAGAGAGAGAGAGAGAGAGAGAGAGAGAGAGAGAGAGAGAGAGAGAGAGAGAATATAAAAATTTGTAGACAGTTATGAGTAGCATACTTTCTTGCCCCAGTATTAGCGGGCGGCCCCCTACTTTATGAAAGCTTAATTCAAGAGCAATAACATAACAACGATGAAATTAGAACCTATTTTGCAAAGGGTAAGTGTCTTTACAACATGAAGCGCGGTATTAAGGGCACTAGATTTTGTAATACGCTTCTGGTAGACAGAAACTCTGCTGTCCACAGTACAAGTTACCCGCCAGAATATGTCATTAACGGAACTCCAAGCCGGAATGAACGACCTAGGGATATATCGTGTTACAAAATTAATGGAGATTATCTGAGCATCATGATATATATATATATATATATATATATATATATTACTATATAATATATATTATATAAATTATACTACACACACACACACACACACACACATATATATCACATCACATATCACACACTACCAAACACGAAGACGCCATATCATGCAATGTATCTACAAGCGAACCTACATTCTCACGCAAAGCAACGCATACCTAAAATACCAACGCAGGCTACCTTTTTTTTTTTTTTTTAGATACATTCTGTAAATATAATACAAGCTGTCATCGAGCCGGAGTGATCAACCAGGAAGGGTAAAACGCCCCAAGGCGCGCTCACTAACGTCTTCTGTCACGATCAATACGAGGCATGACAGTACAGTACTTAGCTCCGGAAACAAAGCAAACCCTTTGGACCCTCGCCGTGTCCAGGGTAAGACAAATTTCTTGAGATGAGAGAGAGAGAGAGAGAGAGAGAGAGAGAGAGAGACTAGGGGATTTTGCTCCATCCCTTATCTCACAGTATGCGTAAGAAACCTGTCTGAAGTAATGCTTTCTACAAGCGACAAAAGTTCTACGGGCTTGCTCTATGGTCAAGAGCCCGTGCTGGCATAAGGCCAGCTTAATCTCCAACAACGACAAAAGATCTGACTAATGTAAATGGGAACTAAGTACAATTCCTTCATTGTTTCTTTGTTTTAAGAGTAAACGCCGACCAGAATATATCTAGTTAAATATTACACATAAAAACGAATATAAACCTCGATAAAATACAGAAACCTGATATAAAAATACATAAAAACGTACACGTACAAAAAGGTTTGTATCTTTTTCTTTTTTTTCTGGGCGGAGGGGGAAGGGGCGGGGGTAATAATACACACCTCTCTGTGCGGCAACCCGTAACAAAGAAAGCCGGCTGTAATTATCCGACATGTTCAGAATTTTGTTTATTGCTTCCTCGTTTGCTTCAACAAGACATTACGCACTTGAATGTAAGGCCTGACTATCAAACCAGAATGATTCGAGAGCTACACCTGAAACACAGCCGTGCTGTGCCCTTGAAAGGTAGGTACTGGAGCTATCTATCCTCTTTAATTCATGCAGTACACCAGCATGACGGGAAATGCTTTCCAGGGAAATAATTAAACGCAATCATTGTCTACATAGTTATATACAGCCGCTGTTTTACCAGTATATGCTCAGTATTTGATTAAATAACTAAACTCATAAAATCCCTCTTTTTTTATGAGTAAATGATCCATCATAATCTGCTAAATAAATAAGCAAGATCATAAAAGCTCTCTTTATGGGGATATGGTCTGTATTAATCACATGAGTAAATAAGCGAGCTCGTATAAAAGCTCTCTTTATAAACAAATGATCCGTATTAATCAGCTTTATAACAGGCGAATGGATCAAGTCAACGCATCCTCAAATGATTCATATTAACAGAATGGAATTAGAAACCGGTAGGATAAAAACTCTTCATCTATATATGTATACTCCGTATATCGCTACTTGAGCTGATAAAAACAATATCAATATGGAATGTTCACCGCCAGTTACGTTACATAATCTCTTAACACTTATTTTTCACTGAAAATCCGTCTTTGCCGGCAAATGTTAACAAGAATTAAAAGATCATTTCAGCTTCATTAAGACTCTTCACTTATAACTTATCCATTTACGTCCTTAGCTTTCATTATTTCTCAAAGCCACAGGTAATAAAATAAAAAAATTTAATATTCCACAGTACTTAAGAGGAGGTGACAGTCACACGTATGGTCAAAGTGAAGACCCTGATATGCTTAAATTCTTTTTAAAAAGTTGAAAGATTCGTTAACTTTGCGAAAAAATTAACTGAGGACACGAAATAAAAATGAAGCAACTGTCAATGAACAACAACAATATAAAAATAATTACACCCTTTCTTTTTAAATGTTTAAATATTTTTCGCAAATCTCCAACACGTAGAAAACAAAATAAAAGTCATGGCGCAAACAAGTCATGACAAACGGAATATAAGAGCGCCTGCATTTGAACATACACGAACTTCAGTCAGAAGCCAAGCTGCCATACTGATAAGGCTCTCATTAGCCACCTGTTAACCTGCCTCACACCTGTTAAACTTTACCTTCATATTTCCCCCAAACTAAACGTTCGTGCGCAATTTCAGCATCTACTCAACCACGTTCTTAGCAACCAGCGGGTCTTTGCAACAAGCACGCATTTACCTTATTTACGACAAATTAATGATTGCATATTATCTACAGGCAATCAAAGCTGCTTTGTTTGGAACACTGAACGTTCTTTGTTATTTTCAAACAATCACTACTTAAATAATTGTAAACTGCCCTTCCAGACTTTCGCTTGCAAAATTTACTTTGACTGCAATCCCCCATTTCTATTCTTAGAAGAATTTGCAATGTTGAGGTGAACTAAATTTGCAGAAAGGTTCGTATCACAAACTATTAAATAAATCATTAAAAAATAACCTAAAAGAATCTGCTATACAGTGTGAAATTATCAACACGTCATCGTAAGAGCGTCTATAAGCAACACACTACAGCCGCACTGGAAATACTGGGGGAATCTAAATTTATATATACGTGTATATATATATATATATATATATATATATATATATATAATATATATATATATATATATACATACAATTTACATACACATATCACTGATGATGACCCGCTGTCCGATAATCGATCAAAAGTTGAGTGATGAATAGTGCTGGAGACTGGCAGAGAAAGAACCCATGAGCAATAAACTTATGTCTGAACTGCGAATAATTGCCGAATAGCCGCTAGTCAAGCTGCCTTCATCTGTCATAGGAATCGTCACATCAAGCAGTACGAAAATTATGTAGAGAGAGAGAGAGAGAGAGAGAGAGAGAGAGAGAGAGAGAGAGAGAGAGTCGCTAAGGATCTCTTCACTAATGTCTTGACATATAATGTATATACCAGTCCCAAATGGTTTTGGATTTAAAATACCCATTAAAAAAAATTCAGCGCTACTTACCGTCACGTATATAAAACAGCTAACACCACGACCGCAACCTTCAAATATCGCGTTACTGACCTGAAACAAAGGAAAATAAAGAATTAGTATTTCATTTTTAATCATACTCAAGCCAAGGAAAATACTTGTATTTCTTGAGTAAACAAAATTATTTTCACTATACATTTTGCTCAAACAGAACAAGTTGAACACATCCCATTGCGTATTTCTGGTTACTGAACTTGTTATATGCGTTATGTGCATCAGTACACATGGGGTATTTCAAATTCAAATCGGGGTAATATATAATCTATATATATATATTATATTATATATAATAAATATAATATATATATATTATAATATATATATATTACATAATATAAATTATTTTTATTTATGATTGATTATCTCGCGCCACAATATTTTAAAACCACCATCTAAATAAGTAAATTCCTAATTTTCTCTTTAGGAATCGTAAACTGTTCCAAGTGTGAGCGAGGATGTCTACTAATATGACATATTTTTCAAATTGTTCTCGATCATATGAGGAATCTGTTTCCTCATGGATTAAATAAAGAAATCTGTACACAAAGCAAAAAATACAATTCCCTTTCGGTACGTAAACTAGCCAACTGTATACATTGCGATATTTTAGCATATAATGAAGCGATTTGCGTCGCATTTCATTGTAGGCGGTTTAGGCTTCGTTCATTTGAAAAGAATGTACGCACGCGACTCTAAAACGCATAGTCTGCTATGATAGCGCTACGGTGGGCGGTGTAAAATTAAGCCTTGTTAATTGCCAAATAGACAATGGGTTAATGGTGAAAGTTTTTTTCACTCTGCATGCAATGTTTACTTTCGAAGGTATGCACTACTATGGAACGACAGTCTAACACAGATAGATGTGTTTCATCGTAAAATAAAATTAATAAGTAATAAGAATAATAATAATAACAATAATAATAATAATCAATTCATAAAATAATAATAATAATAAATAATAATAATAATAATAATAATAATAAAATAATAATAATAATAATAATTGGAAGGTCTCGACCCACATCGTTAATTATCATGATACATTCTCCCGATGATAGTTTATACATGATACATGATATATATATATATATATATATATATATATATATATATATATAATGTGTGTGTGTATGCATGTGTGTGTGTACACACTCACTTCGCTATAATATATTATGCAACAGCCCATAAAATGCCGAGATATTCCGACAAAGTAGAACATCAAACCTTCGTCGAAACTATTTTGATCACAGCGATAGCAATAATACTATCGGATGTCATCACGTCCGTCCAAATATTCAAAAGATTTCCAGCAAAAATACTGGAAAGTGAAAGTGCAGGCTTGAGAATATTCATCATACAATCTTCGATCCTACGCAGCAAAAGAAAGGAATTCCAATAATTTTCTAGTCACGAAAAGAATAAGAGAATTTAAAGTTAGATAAAAAAAAAAAAAAAAAAAAAAAAAAACACCCTTTGTCATGTATGAGGTATTTACATGACAGCGAATGTTATTCAGTGATAAAAATCACAAGACAAATGGGAGTGAATAAATTTACTTGAAAGAAAAATGACAGCTAATATAGAATCACATCAGCGATAAAACTTCACGATGCTAGATTTCAAATCCAGTACTCGTGCGTGAGTCCGTAATTAAAATATGCACGAAAATATGGCTACCAGTAATGTTCAATAAACACGACAGACTGATGACCAGAGATTGAAAAGATATTCATGTAACAATCAAGCAACAAACACACTAATCGCAAAACTGCAATATCACGGCGTAAGTATATTGCAAAACTTCAGTCTACAGCTCTGCCGAGAATTATTCTGAAATGATGGTTTACACAAAGAATAATATTCATAAAGGGAAAATATGTTCCATATACATACATACATGTATATATCTACAACATACATGCATATATACATATATATAAATAATATATATGCTTGTGTATATGCAACTAAAACGATACTTATCGTAAGCCAGCAATGACTAAAGTATGTCTCTGGGGGTATTGATTTAGAAACCTTTAGACAGGAACACATGAAATCCACATTCATGGCCTCACCGGCTATTTGTTTAACAACATTAACACAAAAAATGTAACAGACAAAATACGCAGAGAATTTGCAAGAGGTTATCAAATCTATAAACGTGACGAAGTGATTTATCCACCACGACGATGTGATGTAATCACCAAATGTTTCAGGTAAAGAATCTTTATTAGTCTTCTAATATGCCATTAAAATGGAATTACCAAACAGGTAGTATGAATAAAAGTTAATATAATATTCCAAGAAAAGTAACAAGCTTAACAGATTCCAACCAAGGCAACCGTTCTCTAATGAGGTCCACTGACGAAAGACAATCAACAGTGGAAAAAATATCTCCACCCTGATAAGCAACGAACAAAATAACCGATAAAATAAAAAACAAAATACATATAAAATCACGGAGAAGAAAAATGAAATACAAAAATCAAACGAGGGTTACACGAAGGAAAAAGAAAATGGCACCATAACAAGAAAAGGACATATATAAAAAACGATCAAATCAAAGGAAAAAAAAGACAGAAAGTCACGACAAGGACATTGTTAGTGCCGTGGCCTTTCAGTACTCGTGACCAAGTGCTGCGAGCAACAACACCCTTTCGCGTTCACCCGTCTCGCATCTCCGTTCCCCTCTTCATCCCGATCCCGGCAACCCCGGTGACCCCACCCGTCCAGTCACCCCTTCCCCACACCCACCCACAAACACAAGACCTCTCTGATACTCGATCACGCACAGAACAGGGAAGGATTAGCAAGCGTCTTGGAAGGGCATCGTCGTCACTCCTTGGCTACGTAAAGGAGAGAGAGAGAGAGAGAGAGAGAGAGAGAGAGAGAGAGGGGGGGGCTAGCACAAAGCTCTTTTGGTAATTAAGATTCTTATATTATATACAACTTATATCGAGGAAATAATACCGCTCTTCTATGATTTTGAATACTTTAATCGCGTACGTCTCTCTCTCTCTCTCTCTCTCTCTCGTTTACCCCACATTTCATAAATACCACGGATCTATTCTTGCGCTTCCTGTTATTGCATCACGCAGCCCACATACGTACAAGCAAACACGCACAACAGCGGGATTTACATCAAAAGACCGATAATCAAATGAGATCCTAATGCAAGGGGCATTGATAAAGGAAAATATATCAAGGCAAAACATGCCTTTGTGTGCGGTGCTAAATTAGCTTCGATTACAGCATGGTCCGGATTTTTTGTGTCGGTAAACAATCAGGGTTTGTGCACGTATGTGTACCCGCACAATCGCACATACGCGCATTTGATTTATATAACGAGCTAATATCAAAAGATTGCAGCTCCATGTTATAATTCAAACTCCGCTTGCTGCCGCCACCGAACAGATGAAGCGACCTGAATTTCGGGGTTTCTATCGATACCCTGACATGGAATATAAGTGTTGAGGCCAAAGGCCCAGAACTGGGACTTATGAAGTCATTCAGCGAAACAGAAAGTATGTACGTAGGTTTGCAAGGTGTAACAAGAGGAAAAAATCGCAGATGCACTATGAATCAAGTGTTAGGAGATGGTGGATAGCAAGATAGAGGAAGGATAATAGGAATGGAGGTACAGTAGAAGGGATAAGAGGGATTGCTGCAAGGGGCCAAAGGGATGCTGCAAAGAACCTGAAGTAATGCCTACGGTACACCGCATGAGGTCCGCTGGCGGCAATGCCCGGCTGACGGGGGATTTATGTATAAATTCACAAGCCCGGACAAAATAAGAGGTGGCCGGGTAAAGCAAAGAGTGTGTGTACCGAAAATGACGTTTAATTAACAGTAGCTATTAATATCTGCAACCAACGGGTCATGGTATGGATCAAAGACCAACCTGAAAATGATTAATCATGATTTATTATAAGATGATAATTAGCATTAGCATTATATTACAGCTCACAGGGACAACAATCTTCCCTAAACCTAATGTTAATGATTCTATATCGTATAAGGTCATTTTCATCAGTGCTTCCACTGCAGGACTCTTCACGTTGTTGTTTTTCTCTTCCATGAAATTATACACAATTTCAATAATAATAATAATAATAATAATAATAATAATAATAATAATACAGCTAAAGCAATACGCAAATGATCCCATTGATATAATTCTCCTTAATAATATATTCAGTCCCGAATTTTTCAACTTCAACTCGAGAATAACAAAATCGGTACAATACTAAATTCAAAGAAGTGTCAAATTAAGTATATGATGAAAGACGCTCGAAATAAAAAAAAAAATGTCGCCGCCATCTGAAGTCCAAAGAGAGCAACTAGGCCGACGAGAGAGAGAGAGAGAGAGAGAGAGAGAGAGAGAGAGAGAGAGAGAGAGAGAGTTTGTCTGCGGGAGAGACAATATCTTATGAATGATTTCACAACAGCGGCGTGAGGACAACCTCGTCAAGGCACTCAAGTTCCCTGGTGGTGTACATTTTGTGCACCCTAACCCACACCCCACCCTCTCTCTCTCTCTCTCTCTCTCTCTCTCTCTCTCTCTCTCTCCACTTACAACCAGGTACTTACCTAATTCATTGCTTACGTCAACAAAAAGTGCATAGTGGATTATAGCGGTTCGAAAATCAAACGTGGCTTCCTCTTGTACCTACAACAACCACAATTCCCCCACCACTTTAGGAGCTGACGTCAAAGAGAGAGAGAGAGAGAGAGAGAGAGAGAGAGAGAGAGAATTGGTTAGTAACAAGTGACAAAATACAGCGAGCGTTCGTATCAACGCGAAACAACAGCGTCTACTGAGAGAGAGAGAGAGAGAGAGAGAGAGAGAGAGAGAGAGAGAGAGAGAGAGAGCACAGTGCTGGGTAGGCGGCATCTGAAGGTCGATATGGTCTCGGGCAAGGAACTGGGTGACTCACAAGAGAAGGGGTATTCTTCTTCTGGGTGTTTATGCCCTCTTGTCCAGCGTCTGTTTCAAGTCTGCTACATATGCAAAAGCTGTTTGTTGCCTTCCTTGACGTTTTTATTACTAGCAGTAGTAGATCATAGAAAACAATCCTTCAAAATACAACACGACTTGCAGCACATGGATATGCATATTTAACTACCCTGCAGTAAACTTCTCAAACAGAGAGAGAGAGAGAGAGAGAGAGAGAGAGAGAGAGAGAGCGAGAGAGAGAGAGCTGTCTGGTCATGAAGACAGTCTGCTAAAGACAGCTGCTGCTCCTTCCTTCGTTTCTCCACTCACCAGTAACTCGAGGGAGCCACGCCCATCTACCACCCTCAGACGTCCACAGAGAGAGAGAGAGAGAGAGAGAGAGAGAGAGAGAGAGAGAGAGAAAGCTGTAACCAAGAGAAAGAACACCCAACACCCTCACTAAACCAGCAAAACTTAAACAAGGAAGAAGAACAAAGAAATAAATTCCATGACACTAGCCAGACAGTCTTCCATAAAAGAACTCATAAAAATATCGTGCAATATATAGTCTTCCTTAGAGGAATATACCTCATCACACAAAAATACACAAGATAGACAGAAGAAACTAGTCATAGTTGAAGGATCTTCTGACATGAAAGTCCTTCATCAAGAAGTGGCCTAGAACACTAGAAGGCGGCTTCCTGCCTGCGTCATTATATGAAGAGCGATCCTCAAAAAAGAAGAAAAAAAAGTAACATCGTTTCACTATGTTATGGAACACAAAATAAGAGTAATCCTTAATGATTCATTTTCTAAGGAAAATCTTTAAATATCTCCCATTCCCATCGGGGATTCACTCATGCCAGAGCTGTTTTCCTTAACGTTGGTTAGGTTTAGTGTACGCTAAGCTGGTTCCCTGGCTTCTCTAAAACTTCCCACTATTGTGTGACAGATGAATAATTACCACAATAAAATCATTCACTCTATGAGGAAAAATGTACTGCTATTCTAAAAGTTCACGTTCATTTGCCTTATGACTTATTTCACTTGCAAGTGTATTTACTTGATTTCTTGACAAAACATGTTCATAAGCATTTCTCTGCGCTATAATTCAACATTTCTCTTTACCTTACATAGCCATTGCCATGACAGGGTGTTTTTGTTTGTAAGGTGTTTTTACGTTGCATGGAACCAGTGGTTATTCAGCAACGGGACCAACGGCTTTACGTGACTTCCGAAACCACGTTGAGAGTGAACTTCTATCACCAGAAATTCACATCTCTAACCCCTCATTGTAATGCCCAGATACCTAGCTATTAATTAATCAAATATAAACAACACCCCTCATTAAAAAAAAATTTTTGAATAATATTGAAGTTATTATTATTCCTCAACGAATACACAAAGTTTTACAAGTACGTGGAGGATATTAAATAACGCGATAGCGATGAGAAAGCTTAACAGGAGCTAACGCTTTAAAATAATAATAATAATAATAATAATAATAATAATAATAATATAATAATAATAATAATAATAATAATAATAGCGATGAGAAACCTTCAGAGAGGCTGCTATAAAATAATAATATAATAATAATATATAATAACGCTGATACATAACTGAAGCGATACAGGAGAGAGAGAGAGAGAGAGAGAGAGAGAGAGAGAGAGAGAGAGAGAGAGAGAGAGAGAGAGGTACTAAACGAGTGCAATTAAAGTCGCGACAGAGATTCGGAGAACTTGTTCCGTTGACATTCGATTTCCGTAAACGAGTCGGTGACACAAAGGCTTTTAAATACCTGGAAAGGCGGCCGGGACAAAGGCGACAAAGTTAGAAAGCGCTACCGAGATCAAACAGGTGATCGTCATTATCGCCACAGTCATTGCGATTCTTATACCATTGCAGTTGTTGCTGCTTGCAGCCATCCCCTTTACGGGACCCACTTTAATGTTAAGCAAATGTAACAGTAACAAGAATTGCAGTAATAATAACGATAGGTTGCTGGTATTTATTTTATGCTGGCAATATCGTGACCTAATTAGGCTAATAATACGGATCCAGAAAATAATTATAATAATAATAATGGTAATGGAGACGGTTCTGACAGGTTCGAAGTATAAATTGTTGGTGATTAAGTAATACTTTTATATATTATAATAACAGAATATTTAAAGTGATATATAATAAAAACAAATATTACTAATTTAATACAACGTAACTAGAAACTACGTTACGCTTAACATTGCCATTAATTAATTTTTTCCACCTCCTTCAATATAAAAAAAAGCAGCACTAAGGCAAACAAGAAATGAAATAGAAAACAAATACATCCACAAAACAAACGGAAACCACCAGCGCATCACGAAGACACTGCATTTCACTCCGGCAGTTACACGATACTGCCGAAATATGTGAAATGAAGAAGAAAAGAAGTGAGGTGAGGCCGGTAGTTGGGGGGGGGGGGGGGTGTGGGGAGCTTCTCAGGTGAGGAATGACTTGACAAACGTGTTTTTCTTATAAGTCATCGGGATGTTTCGTTAGTAAACCTAGACTTCAATTTATATATATATAAATTTTTGTCACATTACCGTGACATTTTATATACACAAACGTTAAGCAACAAATGTCGTTTAATTAACATCCCATTCGGTCTACCTCGGAGATAATACCGAAGGGGAATTAAAATTGATGTGGTTCCTCATCTCGCAGGTGACGTACTAATTATGTCATAATTCCACCTTCGGTATTATTTCCGAGGTAGACCAAATTGGAGATTAAACGAAATTTGTAGCTTAATTTTTGTGATATAAATATAAATATAAATATAAATATAAATATAAAAATAAATATAAATATAAAAATATATAAATATATATATATATATATATATATATATATATATATATATATATATGTGTGTGTGTGTGTGTGTGTGTGTGTGTGTGTGTGTGTGTGTATCTCCCTCTTTTAATTCTACATGCGTGCGAAGGCTAAATTACCTAAATTAACAGTACATAATTTCTGCTTGTCGCTCTTTTAGTGATAATGTGTTCTTGAGGGCACTGTCTCGACGCTTTTATGATCTCTCACTAAAACCGCAACAGGCAGACATTACATACCATTACTCAGATACGCACCCTTCGCCCACATGAAAGATTAACAGAGAATGCCTAGGCTGAAGCCTCTGAGACATGTTAATATTTGTATAAGAATAGAAAGAAGCCCTACGAAGTAGTAAATTAATATCGGTTAACTTATCAATATTGTGATTGTATTTCAGTATTCCCAAAGTTCTTAAACTTGTAAATATTGTTTATTAAAGCAATGAATTTTAATAATAATAGTGAGATATATATATATATATACATATATAGATATATATATATATATATATATATATATATTATATCTATATATATACATACATAGATATATATATATATATATATATATATATATTCTAATAATAAAGGGAATTCTACGCATAAGTTGAATGTGGTAGTGGTTCCTTAATGTTAAACGTACCGGTATATAATAATAATAATATAATAATAAAATAATAATAATAATAATAATAATAATAATAATAATAATAATATATCATAATAATAATAATTCGAATTGAAAGCCACAGCACTGTTAAAACTTTTAACATTTAAAAACTACTCTGTTTTCAAGTCTCAATATTAAAGCCTCGTTACAGGTGTTCCTTGGCTCATAATAATAATAATAATAATAATAATAATAATAATAATAATAATAATAATAATAATATATCAAATCGAAGCACCTCTCCTCACCACCGAAACAAGTCCCACCTGTTTGAGACTTGATAAACTTTCCAAATCACCAAGCACCCAAATGGATGACCACAGGAAGAACATCCTTAGTACAAAAAGACAAGAGTAAGGGAAATATAGCCAGTAACTACAGGCCTATCACCTGCCTACCAATAATGTGGAAGTTACTAACAGGTATCATCAGTGAAAGGCTATACAACTACCTAGAGGAGACAAACACCATCCCCCACCAACAGAAAGGCTGCAGAAGGAAGTGTAGGGGCACAAAAGACCAGCTCCTGATAGACAAAATGGTAATGAAGAACAGTAGGAGAAGGAAAACCAACCTAAGCATGGCATGGATAGACTATAAGAAAGCCTTCGACATGATACCACACACATGGCTAATAGAATGCCTGAAAATATATGGGGCAGAGGAAAATACCATCAGCTTCCTCAAAAATACAATGCGCAACTGGAATACAATACTTACAAGCTCTGGAATAAGACTAGCAGAGGTTAATATCAGGAGAGGGATCTTCCAGGGCGACTCACTGTCCCACTACTCTTCGTAGTAGCCATGATTCCCATGACAAAAGTACTACAGAAGATGGATGCCGGGTACCAACTCAAGAAAAGAGGCAACAAAATCAACCATCTGATGTTCATGGACGACATCAAGCTGTATGGTAAGAGCATCAAGGAAATAGATACCCTAATCCAGACTGTAAGGATTGTATCTGGGGACATCAGGATGGAGTTTGGAATAGATAAATGCGCCTTAGTCAACATACAAAAAGGCAAAGTAACGAGAACTGAAGGGATAAAGCTACCAGATGGGAGCAACATCAAACACATAGATGAGACAGGATACAAATACCTGGGAATAATGGAAGGAGGAGATATAAAACACCAAGAGATGAAGGACACGATCAGGAAAGAATATATGCAGAGACTCAAGGCGATACTCAAGTCAAAACTCAACGCCGGAAATATGATAAAAGCCATAAACACATGGGCAGTGCCAGTAATCAGATACAGCGCAGGAATAGTGGAATGGACGAAGGCAGAACTCCGCAGCATTGATCAGAAAACCAGGAAACAAACATGACAATACACAAAGCACTACACCCAAGAGCAAATACGGACAGACTATACATAACACGAAAGGAAGGAGGGAGAGGACTACTAAGTATAGAGGACTGCGTCAACATCGAAAACAGAGCACTGGGGCAATATCTGAAAACCAGTGAAGACGAGTGGCTAAAGAGTGCATGGAAGAAGGACTAATAAAAGTAGACGAAGACCCAGAAATATACAGAGACAGGAGAAAGACAGAAAGAACAGAGGACTGGCACAACAAACCAATGCACGGACAATACATGAGACAGACTAAAGAACTAGCCAGCGATGACAATTGGCTATGGCTACAGAGGGGAGAGCTCAAGAAGGAAACTGAAGGAATGATAACAGCGGCACAAGATCAGGCCCTAAGAACCAGATATGTTCAAAGTACGATAGACGGAAATAAACATCTCTCCCATATGTAGGAAGTGCAATACGAAAAATGAAACCATAAACCACATAGCAAGTGAATGTCCGGCACTTGCACAGAACCAGTACAAAAAGAGGCATGATTCAGTGGCAAAAGCCCTCCACTGGAGCCTGTGCAAGAAACATCAGCTACCTTGCAATAATAAAGTGGTTTACGAGCACCAACCTGAAGGAGTGATAGAAACGATCAGGCAAAGATCCTCTGGGAACTATGGTATCAGAACGGATAGGGTGATACGTCAAACAGACCAGACGTGACGTTGATTGACAAAGTCAAGAAGAAAGTATTCTCATTGATGTCGCAATACCATGGGACACCAGAGTTGAAGAGAAAGAGAGGGAAAAAAATGGATAAGTATCAAGATCTGAAAATAGAAATAAGAAGGATATGGGATATGCCAGTGGAAATCGTACCCATAATCATAGGAGCACTAGGCACGATCCCAAGATCCCTGAAAAGGAATCTAGAAAAAACTAGAGGCTGAAGTAGCTCCAGGACTCATGCAGAAGAGTGTGATCCTAGAAAAAACGGCAAACATAGTAAGAAAAGTGATGGACTCCTAAGGAGGCAGGATGCAAACCCGGAACCCCACACTATAAAATACCACCCAGTCGAATTGGAGGACTGTGATAGAGCAAAAAAAAAAAAAAAAAAAAAAAAAAAAAATAATAATAAATATATCAAATCGAAGCACCTCTCCTCACCACCGAAACAAGTCCCACCTGTTTGAGACTTGATAAACAACTTTCCATCCAACATCCCAAAGGAAAAATCCTCTCAAACAATCAATTGTTACCAGGTATTCCTCCTCCCTGCTGTTGTTTGTTCCGATAGATCACACGATTCCGGTAATTCTGAATCACCGAGTCTCAAGGAATAAAATAAAACAATCCTTCCATAACAATCGGTGTTTCCAGGAAAGAAAAAGAAAAAAAATGACAAACACATTGCAGATCAAAGTCCATTTTTTTCCGAGAGAAATGAAATATTTCCCAATATAGCTCTATTCTTCTTGGAAATGGACCTTTCAATCACTGATTATGATTATTATTATTATTATTATTATTATTATTATTATTTTTATTTATTCTTATTTTTATTTTTATTTTTTTTGTTCTATCACAGTCCTCTAATTCGACTGGGTGGTATTTATAGTGGGGGGGGGTTCCGTTTCTAGGATCACACACTTCTGCATGAGTCCTGGAGCTACTTCAGCCTCTAGTTTTTCTAGATTCCTTTTCAGGGATCTTGGGATCGTGCCTAGTGCTCCTATGATTATGGGTATGGGTACAATTTCCACTGGCATATCCCATATCCTTCTTATTTCTATTTTCAGGTCTTTGATACTCATCCATTTTTTCCCTTTTCTTTCTCTTTCAAACTCTGGTGTCCCATGGTATTGCGACATCAATGAGTGATACTTTCTTCTTCATTTGTCAATCAACGTCACGTCTGGTCTATTTGCACGTATCACTATCTGTTCTGATACCATAGTCCCAGAGGATCTTTGCCTGATCGTTTTCTATCACTCCTTCAGGTTGGTGTTCGTACCACTTATTACTGCAAGGTAGCTGGTGTTTCTTGCACAGGCTCCAGTGGAGGGCTTTTGCTACTGAATCATGCCTCTTTTTGTACTGGTTCTGTGGAAGTGCCGGACATTCCCTTGCTATGTGGTTTATGGTTTCATTTTTCGTATTGCATTTATTATTATTATTATTATTATTATTATTATTATTATTATTAGTTGCAATTACCACGGGGGACTACAGACCCAAACCTCGATCGTTTCATTATGCCAATGCTACTTCACAGAAAAGGTAAAATACCATACGCAAACTACTGACATTATATACATTTTTTATTGGAAGGTCTTTAAAAATATATATAAAAGGAATCAACAAAGCCTAATATATACGTGGCGGAGTCCTTAACATCATAACCTCATATTAATACAAGTCTTTCATCTTAACCCCTTGACCGAAATGTTATAAAATAGGATGCGTACAGGATGCATATTATAGGATAGATACCAGGGAACAGGATACGTTTAAAGTTCTGCAACTCAAGAATTAAAATGAAAACAGTAGTCCAAATCAGCAAAGCCCATGGAGAGTAAACGATCTACCTACAGTTAGGATACAGTATGAGGCATTTGATACCTCCACTTTGTTTGGACGGCTTCTGAGAGAAAGGATGCTTCCGTTGATAGGAAGGTCCGTCAGCCTCCATCCGCTGTTAGAATTCCCTCTGATTATAGGATGCATCTGAAGCTGAGGATGAAACTACTGGCAGGGTCTAAACTCTAAAGTATAAGATGCAGTCTTAGAAAACGCTGAAATTTTAAGATGCATCCACACAGGACTGATATGGAGTCGAAACCTATCACAAGAACCTAAGGATCCACGTTGAAGGATAGCCAGTGAGGTGCAGGACGCCTCCAGTAAGGATTATTATAAAAGTTGGACGAGCTGTAATGTCAGCACGATGATGACGATTCGACCACATCCTGTATAAGGACTCGCGGCAGTTGCATGGGAAATTCCTTCCGATGGCCGCTTTACCCACTAGCCTACTGATGACCTTGACACGCAGAGAGAGAGAGAGAGAGAGAGAGAGAGAGAGAGAGAGAGAGAGAGAAAGCGCACAAACAATACCATTTTGTTTACCGAACCTCGCTGTTGGTTTTGGACAAAGATTAATCAAGGCCACTTGTGATCGATCGATGACATCGATATGAGAGACCACATAAACACAAAGGAAGTCGGAGGAAGAAGGAGGAGGAGCAGGAAGTGGTAGTTGGTACCTCCAGCTTGAACAAGACCACAAAAGACATCCTACTTTCCTGTGTTCGAGCCAAGCCAAGGACTATCGTAAGACCGGCCGAAGGTAGTGAGAACAATATAATAAGGGCTATCCTGTGATGCTTCCATGTTGAAGAATCAGTGAATCCAAATGGGGTGACCACTGAACCGTACCGATGAAAATGCAAAATGACGGGCAGCATACTTGCTGAAAGAGAGAGAGAGAGAGAGAGAGAGAGAGAGAGAGAGAGAGAGAGAGAGAGAGAGAGAGAGAGAGAGCAATAAATGAATAAGCTTAAATCGTTATCATGAAGGGAAATGAAGAATTAAAAATGAAGTAAAACTGAAGTCGGCGAATAACTTTACATTTCACTAATATCTAATTAATCGACCTAAAAAATCCTCAACCACCAGCGTTAAAAATATATGTATATTTAACTGGGTACATTAGGCATCACATTTAATCAGGTATATATGTGTATGTGTGAAAGAGACCAAGAGATAATCCAGTTATATAAATTTCAAGATGATGAGACCTTCCCATCAATATCCCACCTAAATGCCAGAGTATCTCTGGTTACAAACTCAAATCTCTCTCCCTCCTCCCTCCCTCCCTTACCTTAAGCACACAAATCAAAATAAGCACCTGTGATCATCTCAAGTTTACAAATAAACTAGACAGGTGTGTTTACATATCAGTGATCGCGTGCTTCTCAAACCAGCTGATAAAACTTGCTTGGCTTTCCTCCTTTAGTATAAATTTCAGTCAAGCCGCTCAGCGTAAATAAATAACAGTGATCCCCGCTGTATATATAGGATATATTATATATATATAGATATGTATATATATATTATATAGATATATATATATCTATATATATATATATATATATATATATATATATGTGTGTGTGTGTGTGTGTGTGTGTGTGTGTGTGTGTTGCAACGTATTGGGCATGAGGAGACTGAATCAACAGTGTGCAAGATATTTCTTCTTCAGCTTTACAATATTCTCTAGCAAACTACCAAACTTCGAAATGCCTCATTATAAATATTTATCTATTTATTTATTTATCTGAACGGCCACATTATGAATATTTATCTATCTACCTTTATATGCAAGATATACATAATATATATACATATATATGTATGAGAGAGAGAGAGAGATGATGAGAGAGAGAGGAGAGAATTGAGACGAGAGAACGAGAGAGAGAGAGAGAGAGAGAGAGACTCCGAACTAAGTCTTTCCTATATTATGCCCGCGCATACACGCGATCAACGAAGAGCACGTAATCTCAAATCTGCTTTGAATCTCAAGCACAGATACGCCATAAAAAAATGGAAATACAAGAAAGGTGTTTGCAAGTAGCTGGCGATTCAATTAGCCCCTTTCCAAAACAGCCTTCAAACACGTGATGAACTGACATCACAGATACACGACAGTTCCAGACAACAAGAGGAAAACAGCTTGCAACTTTGTGTCACTGAGCATAACACACTTCCTGATGACGATCAAAGACAAAAAACAACCATTATTATTATTATGGGGCATACAATTCTAAAGAGCTAGCAGACACGCCATGAACGTCCAAAACAACTTTAAAAGGCATGGCCTGCTCAGACGTTAGGAAACAATGAACATGCAGATAGCTTTTATTGCATGTAATGAAGAAAAATTATCGTATAATTACCTCTTAAATAAAGATTTAAAGCCGTCGCAGATTCAAATTTGGTTTTCTATTTGACAGAGCGCCCGTGAAATTAAAACTGTCGAAAATCGTCCCCCGTAGTTTGTCCCCTGGAACATGGGGTCCTTGGCGTTACAGAAATTCTCTCTCTCTCTCTCTCTCTCTCTCTCTCTCTCTCTCTCTCTCTCAGAACAACCACTAACAAACTTACTTTGCTATTCAATGTCCTTTTTTCCCAAACCGAAACACTTGAAACCGCAAATACCTGCCAATGACATAGCCTATAGGTTGGTGTGCGTGTATACACTTACACTTACATACATATATATGTATATAATATATATACATATACATATATATATATATATATATATATATATATATATATATATATATATATATATAAACAATACACACAATGATAAAGAAAAAGTGAAAGGACAAGTGAGCATGCATCCCAAGGCCACTTCACTCGATACCCGAATATCATAGTCGAACTCCACCCTTCAGGTACGATTAAATTATCCATTTCCTGCGGGAGAAGGACTGTAGGGGAACGAAAATAATACAAATATAGTGGAACCATAAAAAACAATCCCCCGAATCAGAGCTCTCACTGGGAACTGCCTAAAGGACAGCGCAAAGGTTTATAAAATTTTGGGTTATTGATTTGTAATCCCCAAAATGGACGAGGAATATAAAAGCCGTTGGTTCTATTATTGGGTTATAATCATCGGGTTCTTCAAATGTAACGAGCAAAATGAATGAATTCGATAAACATTTCTCCTGAAATTCCGGGCTTTTAATCGTGCAGGTTGATGCTCTACATTCGGTAAAATAAAATTTTAAAAAATGCGTCGGTTTTGAGAATATTAACCCGCAAAATGGACGAGCAATGCAGTGATAGAACAGCGTACTTTCTCTTATTTTTCAAAAATTTCTGACAGCAAAATTCCATGAGTATTCTCTATTCTGCAATGTGACCGAACAATATGAGGATATTCTTCGTCTTTTAATTCTTTTCTTCGCGGTCGTCTTTGCTTAAAAAGTGTAGAAAAAAATTAAAAAAGATTAATTTATTTGAACTGTCATCACACCACTGTAGGCAGAAGAATTCCATGAGTACCAATTCTATTCTGCAAAGTGACCGAACAATATGAAGATATTCTTATCTTTTAACTAATTTCTTCGCGGTCGTCTTTGGCCCAAAAAAGTGTAGACAAAATTTAAAAAGATTAATTTATGTGAACTGCAGAAGAATTCCATGAGTATATTCTATTTTGCAAAGTGACCGAACAATATGAGGATATTCTTCGTCTTTTAATTCTTTTCTTCACGGTCGTCTTTGCTTTAAAAGGGTAGAAAAAATGAAAAGGATTAATCTGTGTGAAGTGTCATCATACTACTGTGGCCAGAGGAATTCAAACGGTTTACACATTTCCAGCTTTTCCAGTTCACTGCAATTTCGTTGCAACTGAGACATCCATGATTTGTCCGCTAATTTTCCTTAATTAATATTGCCGTCATCTTTTAAAGGAAGAATGACTGACTGATTGCTTCAAGATTCTCTTTATCAAAGATCCAAATCAGAAAATTATATATTAAAAATATCTCCTAAAGACATCATACATGCACAAAATCCAAAAATCAATTGTTGTTACGTTAAGCTGGCTTTTCCAGCAAAAGTTCTTCTACACAGATACTAAATTTTCAATGAAGACAAATTATCTAATAAAGCAAAATCAAATGTAGTTCATATATGGTGTCAATGAGAAATCTTTACAAAAAAAGTCACTGCGTTACTCCATAATAATTCATCTTCCATCAAATATACAGTAATATTGCTTGAAATCACAAAAAGTTCACTGATATCAATTTAATAAATTAACGATAACGTTTCTAATCTTTGTAAAATTAAAAACACTTAAAAGTATTAAAGATAAGAATATGTTTAAAAAAGGGAAAAATACGTAATAAAGTATAAAATAAAAACGAAACTGTTCACTGTATATTCAACAGAACAAAGAAATGAAACTCGAGTTTATCAATAGAAAGGCAATGTATCGAGGCCACACAAAACATAACAAGCCCACACAGAAAGATTTTTCCAAACCAAAACAAAACCTCCAAAACATTTAAAAACCTGTCAGAAACGCTTCAGATTGGATAAAAACCGAACAAAAAACACGAACCTGATATCCGTTTTTCACAGACCCGAGAGAGAGAGAGAGAGAGAGAGAGAGAGAGAGAGAGAAACCCTAACAAAACAGAATGAACCAATCCAGCTTATCACCATATCCCCCTTTCCCCATGATCCAACCCAAACACCCCCCCTCTCCCAAACACCCCCCCCTCTCCCAACAACCATCCCCCAACCACCGACGGGGCGTTTCTAGACGTAATCCCTATTCAATCAAACTATATAAACACTTTAAGGTAATACGCTTTTCCATTATGTCCTGAAAAATAAGTGCCCTAAACTTTATGGAAATATAAAATAGCAAAGGGAAATTGGAAGACCAAATAAATGTATTAAAGAAGTTGGACTTTTATTGCATTGTGTATTAAGAGAGAAAAACGGGGCTATTGAATCTTCTAACACTTTTTTTAATAACTGTATTCTAATCTGACATCCTATCGCAATAGTAGTATTGTGCTTTTAAAGTGAAAGGAAATAAAAAAAGGACTGTTATTAAAATATCAAATTAGACTCGTATAAAAAATGCTGTGCCTACAAATTTAATAAATTTCACAATATTTCCCAGTGTTGGTAGAACTATAAAAGCGTTTTCTAGCAACAAAATCTTTGGAAACAAAATACAGACGTATATTGCATAAAAAAAATCCTAACATAAACGACAATACGTTTCTATTTTCCTTGACAGCGACTGATACATAGATCAGAAAAAAATTGTAGTTATAAAACATAGTTATAAAACACTATGCTACTAGAACGGGAAACGAACGACTACCAAAAAAAAATAATAATAATTCCATTACGTACCTTACGTAACCATATGCAATTAAGAGCAGCCATATGCCTCTGCATAATTAATGAACACACAAAGAAAAAACCAAATCTCGCCAACACTCCTTACACAACCAAGTACAACAGAACGCAGCCATATGCCTCAATCTGGTTGGGAAAAGGAAACGGCAAAAGAGAGAGGAGGCGTGTTCTTGACGTCGATCAAGGTAATACTATCACGTATCACGAAACTCGTAATAACGACAAGGTTATGCGAGATGGGCAATTGACCTTTCTTCTAATGGTAATGAGTTGACATGGGAAACTGACCCACTCCCAACCTCTAAAACATCCTGCGCGATGAAACATATGACGTGACCACAATGCCACAAATCTCACTTGGTTATTCCTCTCGAAGGTCTCCTCGTCCTACAATTGACTGATCTTGATTGCAAAATCTAAGCTCTGTCCGCAAAATGCAATCCAAATTACTAAAGTTCTTCAGCCGATATATGTAAAGGATCTGATCAACTTTAAAAATACATAAATTATTAGTATTCTTATTACTCTTATTACTGGAATAAGCACCATTGTTTCTCCTTTTTTTCCTTCTGTTACCATCAAACTTTGGTAAGATAAGGAAACGTGGTTTTGGATCGACTTGTTTATGTACTATGGCATCGCACTGACTACGGGCGGGGACGTGATGAATTACGTAATATGAAAGTATGGTCATTATCAAAACGATATGTATAGACCGAAAGTAAATCAACTATATTAAGTCCCATAAAAAACACTACGACTGCCCATTCGCTTCAACTCCTTCCCCCTATAATATATATATGGCCGAACATTACCCACGTCCTCGGCTACAAAAGGATACTAAAAAAAAAATCAACTGCTGTGTATAAATGTGGTCTCATGACCACCGAGGTAGAATCAATGAAGAAACGGCTATATCCTTAGAAAACAGGAGGGTTTCACTTTTGAAACCATCGCGTGACTGCATGTGGTGAGACCGACAGGAATTAGCCACTTATAGATGTAGTAGAGAACGACGGATGTTCATACTAGCGAGAAGAGTAATGAGAAGTCATACATTAGTTTCTCTCTCTCTCTCTCTCTCTCATTAGTTTCTCTTTCATATAGACTGTAGAGGCAAGAATACATTGTCATCTTCCCCCTCTCCCCTATGCAACATCTGAAGACAATCCTCAGCTCAGCTTGCCTAGTCACTACCTAATAACAGGATAACTGAACATAATGCAAACTGGGTTGAAAACCAGCTCTGCTTATCGTCAACTGAAAAGGATAGAGTAATTACCATATCGATGTAGGGCGTACTGCGCACTCTCACGAAAAGGTTAAGGACTTGCACGCCCTTCTGCTGTCCTCTTTTAGAAAAATTAAGTAGCATCCGGCGATGGCATAAACGCTTTGAAAAGTCTATAAAAAAAATTATAACTGGAATTCAATGACTGACAAAAAGACAGCTGTCGACCCATCAAAGTCGACTAGAAAGATACTGCCGCAAAAGAATGAAAACAGAAAAATCGATTTCATAATCTCTTCCTTGCTTAATAGCGCATCCCCTCCACAAAATGTACCTGGAGGCTACCAAGGGCATACTGAGATATACACCTTGAGGCAAGGTCTAATGAAGGAGTGAGAGTGCATCCGCAACCATATCAAAATCTTATCGGTCTGTCTTGAGCCTAAAGTCCAACCAGAAAACTCAGCGTTCAACAATTTTCGTATATTTTTCTATTTGGTGGAAAGATGTGCAAGCGGGCATATACGGGTACAACTAACTGACGTTCAATATTTAAAAAAAAAAAAATAAATAAAACACTGACTTCAGCAGCAACATTTGTACACTTGGAATACTTTGAAATTCCTCACGGGGAGAAGACGTTTATATGTTAGTCTGAAAGGCACTTGTTAATAACGTCTATTGCATTACAATACTAAGAAAAATTAAGATTTCTTTATATTACTAAGTAACAAAATATAATCCTATCAAGACTATAACTAAACCTGTGTCGCATCTGGTTAAACGACATTAATGACAAAAGAACGCAAAATATCGACAATGAATTTTAGATGAATTCTCTCCCCAACAAAAGGCTGACAGACTACGTTGAATCTAGCAAACTGAACAAAAACTTGAAACGAATCAATTTCAACAGAATTAGGAAAGAAAAATATTTAATAATGAAAGGTGTATCACGGACCGTTTTTAAAGTGTCAAAGCAAACGTTGCGAAAGGAGATAATAAATCTAGGAATGAGACGAGGTCACACACCTAATTGTGGTTTGGGGAAGGCCGCGTCCCTTTCTATGCCCCAGTCAAAATTAAAAGCCTTCATATAAAGAAAATCTTGCAGGAACAAATAAATCATTTTAAAAGGCGTTAAAAACAGAGCTGCCATGCCAAATAAATATAATATATACAGCAGCTATTGTACATACGCCAAAAAAAACTACTCACATTTAAGAACAACAATTGCTAAATATATATATATATACTATATATATATATATATATATATATATATATATATATATAATATATATATATATATATAATATATATATATATCTTACATTAACAAAAATCACACAACGCAGCAACTGTAACATTTACTCACTGCCATTATCCGGAACTTCGTGACCCTCCCGAAAACAGGAACTGGCAAGAATAGCATAAAGTAAGAAGCGAAACGAAGAGGAAAAGAAGCAGGGGGCCGGAAGAGGTAAAAGCGGATGTAGTCGACTAGAGAGAAGGGAGGAGGGGACAGCAAGCCGGATGGATGGACGGCAGGGAACGGAGGACTCCTAATCTCTGCAGCAGTCCCCAACGAAACTGGTGAGCGCTGCCGTTACTAACCCTGCTGTTACCAGGAGCAACGTTTTTTTTTTTTGCTACTGTTGATAATCACTACGACTACTGCAAAAGTGGACTTTAAATTATGTCTACTGCTACTACTGCAGCTGCTGTTCTGTAGTTACTACTACTGCTGCTGCTGCTGTTCTATACTGCTACTACTACTGCTGCTGTTCTACATTGCTACTACTACTACTACTACTACTACTACTACTGCTTCTGCTGCTGTTCTATACTGCTACTACTACTGCTGCTGTTCTACAATGCTACTACTACTACTCCTACTGCTGCTGCTGCTGCTGCTCTTCTATACTGCTACTACTACTACTGCTGCTGCTGTTTTCTACTGTTACTAATACTAACCGCTGCTGTTCCATACTATTACTAATACCAACTGCTGTTGTTCTATAATTTTAATAATTCCAACTTCTGCTATTCTATAATTTTAATAATACTAACTACTGCTATTCTATAATGTTACTAATACTAACTGCTGCTGTTCTATACTGTTACTAATAAAAACTGCCAGAGCAGGTAAAAGTATCTTGCCATCTATATTTACCAAATGTGTAAAAAAAATGTACGAACAAGTAACAAGTACTCCGTCGTAAAACGACAGCAAGAGGTCAAGAATATACCAGACATAAGAAGTCAATATCCAGTTATGTATAAGAGCAAATCTGTACTTATCAAAATCCAAAATCAATTAAAAATGTGAGCTTTCAATCATTTGCAAAACACCCCCTTTCAGCTGTAGAGAACCGTCGAGCAAACGGTCGAAAGCTCCCATTTTTAATCAGTTCTGGATTTTGATAATGACAGGTTTGCATATATACATAACTGGATTTTTCTTGTTATTTCCGGCCACAGTATAGTGATGCATTACAGATAAGTTACACAAGTTCCTTAGAGGTCGTGTGCCTGGCTTGACTTCGGGCTATAAATGACGACCGGGGGAAGCCTTTTAAATCTTGATTTACAGCTTCAGATAAATGTGTATCAAGTAATCTCAAAATTCAGCTGAGCACTGGCTCTTTGATGACTAACAGATTAGATTACAATAAAGGATTTTCCATGTATCTGCAGCTATTCGAGAAATCAGTAAGCTTGTTCATGATAGCACGAATATGGGAAATCGAATTAGTTTATAAGGATCCTATATCAAGACGAAATATAGACTAAATATACTAAAAATTTTAGAATCATATTGTTAGCAAAAACCTACGTACGCATCGGCAATAAATAAGAATAATTGAGCATCTCCACATGTTACGATCAATCATAAATGATCTATAGAAGAGAAACTAGACACTTAATCTGTATAAATCGAAATCTCGATTTCGAAGGAGGCATTGAATAATGTTTCAGAAACATGAAAATACATTCCATAATCTCAAGTATGGCGCAATTTTAGAATTATTTAAAATTTTGAAGAGAGCAATATTTCTCGACAAAAATAGCGATGTAATCTTCAATTCACTATCCAGATGCACGATTTCTCAATAAAAAAAAAAGAGCAACGTAAGCTTCAACGAGTCCATATTCATATGAAAATATATTCTCAACAAAATGGCAATGTAATCTTCAACATATCGACATTCTCAACTAATATAGTAACTTGAGCTTTCAGTAAAAATGCATGCGTACATACATATTTCCCAGAAACAGTATCAATACAAGCATCAAATAAACATACATATGTACACATTTTTCGACAAATACGTCACCGTATCCTTCAACAATCGTATACCCGCACCTCTTTAAAAAGAAAGAAAAGAATAACAATGTATACACCATGCATGTCTCAGACTTAGGAATTAGGGGAACCACAATAAAGTATAATTATTGGGTGGAATACACACATTACAGGGTTAGGCCCCCGTCAACGACCTCTGAGGAACCCACACGACTGGATTTTCTGGGGTGTATGTAACACAACACATGGCCACAGACAATGCGACCTTCCTTATGAGAAGTTTAAATTGCCACTTTCCCAAAAGGAAGGATGGATTTTAGCCGTTACGCTTCTCAACGTGGATTGTAATACCTTTCTGCATGTTATAACAGAGTCTGGAATACATAAACAAAAACATGAACCGTGATTCATATTTGATAAGAAATAATTACATTTTAACACTAGTTAAGATCATCGTGGACTGAAACTTAAGCGCATGTAAAAAAAAATTAGTCTATAAATGCAACTATTGACAGATTTTTTTTAAATGAAATAGGATGAACATTAATCCTAATTAGGTCATGTCTGCCCCCTCCCGGTATGTCAAGAGGATTTCTGAGTTAATAAAAAAAATGTGATTTAACATAAAAGTGGATGAATTTTGACCTCAATGAGGGATATCGCGGATTAGGATTTTCCCCATTTAAAAGTGGAATCTAAAATTAATTAATATAACTGTGGTCAATTAATTACCGTTGAGTTTTAACCTCGATAAAGGTCATCACTGACTGGGACCCTCTCGCAGGGTGAGATGGTTTGTCAATTTCAAGACCACAGTGAATAGTGACTGACTTCAATATAAAAGAAAATGGACAAGTTGGGCTTCCCAAATTCCTATACCTAATATAGTCTGTGTGTGTGTGTGAGAGAGAGAGAGAGAGAGAGAGAGAGAGAGAGAGAACTGACTCGGGGAAAGAAACAATGGCGGCTTGAAGAATAGGTACCTAGGTTGCAGACCTCCCGAAAACACAAGTCAAAAGAGACCTGTTTGAAGGTTAGGACAGCGACCCTTCCGTAGGTCACATATAATTACGACTTCGGCGCATTGTATGACGAAAGTTTTAACTTCATACTTGTACTTTGCACACTGGTAATGACAGTATTGAAGAGATTTTACTTCATTTAAAACATTACTGGTCCCTCCGTGCTGTGTTACGAGGAAACGGCAGATAATATAAATCATGAGACGTAAATTAAAACAATACAATTACTCTAATTAATCCAGTGCTTTATCTAAAGATGCTCATTCTATCTAGAGAGCCTTATTCATAATACTCTTAGCGTAACAGATTTATTTTAAAATAATTATTTCAATAAATTTTATGACTTTAAAAAAAGGTGCACAAATAACTTTTAGAAGAGGACGTCAAATAAAACGATTCCCCATGAATAAAGGGCAAAAGTGTGAAAGACAAATACACAAGAACAATCCTTTCACTAATGTCAAAAGACAAAAAAAAAATAACAAAAAAATACTCGAGCCACCATCGTGTATTGTGATACACAGTCCTATGAGCTACATCTCATCACCACTTAATAATATACAACACGCGTATGAAATACAGTCATGCATAACAATGTCCATGTAGGTATTACCAGTGGCGCAAGAAAGACTTGCAGAAAAGATAAAAATAAGTAAATTTTAGTACCATTACTCTCATGGAAATAACAGGCTTAAATATTCTGGCTGATAATACAGGCGCATAAATAACGCCGTTAGTGCCGCTATGAGACCTAGAATTACTGGGCACTGGATTCTAGGAGTGCCACGCGAAGTTGAACTGTCAGACCCAGCACAACATGGAAGTGAGTTATGTAGATAGAAAAAAGAAGAAGAAAACTCTTACGTCACATTGATTTATTGTTTGAAAAACTTTTCATTTCAACTCCCCCGTTGTGTTCGCATTTTCAAATAACATTGTTTCCTTCCATCTCACACGTCATTTTTAACTTTTATAATGTTTTTCCACTCCTCAAGACATCATTCTCTCTCTCTGCCTCTAATCTTTCCTAACTATCCTCTTGGATACCTTCGAGGGGCCTTGCACCTGTTTCCTTCCAACTCATCCTCCTCACCCAAGACTCTTGACGACGCAATATGGTCGAGTTACCTGGTTCCCACGCTGATCATTACGGCAGCTTAAAGGTAGTCCTTTAAGCCTAGAGAGCCAAATCCCTTCCCCAACTACCACACCAGACCCCAACCCCCGGTATGCCCATGTCCGTTCGTCCGTCCATCTTTTCATAACAATCTCTCGCACTGCTGCACAAAATTCGGGGACTCCTACGGCAATAATATTTGACTGTTTCAGTACTATACAAAGTGGCTTCGTGGCAACAATGGTCAATATTTACCTTCTATGGTTCCTGGTACGCATTCCCAATTACTGTCTCACTGGCATTCCATAGGAGAAAAAAAATGAACTTACTAATATGATCTTTAACGAGTTACGGCAAAGAGGAATGATTTATAAATATAAACTAGTGTCGTAAACGGTCGTTATTTACTTGGTACGATTCACCAGACGTTTTATGTAGAGAGAGAATATACATTTCTTACTATGAATTCACGTCAAAACCATCAAGTCCTTCATTCACGGCAAGAGAGGTCCGAATAGTATTGTAAAAAGAAATTGATATAACACTAAAATGTAGTTACATTTGCGAAAAAGAAACATTAAACGCTAAGCAGTTCATTCTTTACTCCAGGCAAAAACGAAACTTACAATGCAGTTAAATGCAGGAAGAATCGAATTTAAAGAAGTATAACTTCATGAAATAATCCACGAACAAAGAAACGTTTAAAGCCTCTCCAAGGAGATAAAAGAGAACTGTACGGACAAATAATCAGCAATAAGCCATTCAGTAACAATGCAGGAGAAAACAGACAGAACTTGGCTCTACATTCCGTTCACAAGAAAATTCAAGAATTGAAACATGAAGAACGTGAAGTCCTCCTACACGAGGATAAAGAAGGGTACTATGATTACACCAAGTTTCTTATTTATTTATTAATTTCACTGAGGCCACTGTCTCCCTCCCTCTTTACCGCCATGCATCCAACAGTAAGTACTGGAAGGGGGCAGTTGGTCATCCCACAGGGCAACCCACTAATGGATCTGAACAGGTTAACAGCAAATGTAACAAGGGAGTGAAGGACGCATTCGCAGGTAAGGACAAATATATAAACTGGGGAAAAAAATGTACCTGTGTCTAAATCCGATGATCAATGTAAACGTTAATAAATAAAATTCATAGGTACCAAAAAATAGTTAAATACAATATAATACAATGGTTTTACACATAAAAACGTAATCCTCTATGACATTATTAAAAAGCTTCTCATTGCAAGTAAACGTCTAATCTTATAAGAATCAATTGATAGGAAAAAGACAAATGGACTCAAATAAATCAAAAACGCCTTCCGTATGACCAGCCGAAGTTCATCTATCTGTTCGTACTTCATCTTGGATGAAATACCCGAGGGAGAACTGCCAGAAGAAAGAAGAATTCCCCACTTCACAGAAGTTAGCATACATACCGGTACTTGAGCACCGACACGAAGGAAACTTTTTTCCCCCCCGGAGAAAGTTCTCAGAAGTTTTTTCATAAGAACTGGTACGTCTGCCTCGTCAACTTTCAGGTCATTTCCCTAGCCAAGTCTTTGTAACACGACACATAAGACCACTTTTATTTAACAATTATTTATTATTTCTTTTTTTTTTTTAATTACAGTAGAGGGAATATGAAAAACGTTGGAAGACATCCTTCTCTCTCTCTCTCTCTCTCTCTCTCTCTTCTCTCCTCCCTCTCCTCTCTCTCTCTCTCGTCTCTCTCTCTCTCTCTCCTCTCCTCTCTACTCACGCACAATAAGGTTTCGGGTGATGGGATGGGTGCAGCCCTCCCCAGACTTGTAGTATATATATATTTATATATATATATTATTATATATATATATCTATAGAGTATATTCTATGTATATATATTATATATATATATATTAATATATATAGACATATATAAAAAAATATATATATATATGTGATAGTATATATAATAATGTATGTGTGTGTGAGAGTGTGTGTGTCTAAAACACAGATTTGGTGTCATGTCAACCAACCGCTTCTTACACAACTGGGTATGAACTGAAAAAGCTTGAGAGAGACTAGCACTGCAGACTCACTGCGCTGCCAGTGATATGGACGCTCAGCTCATCAACTGAAGAGCTCGAGTCCAATTCTCGAACCGGACTTTAAAGGGGGAGAGAGGAAATGGTCGCGTTCCTCCTTTGCTGACCTGAGCTGTGAATTATGTACCAAGTAGTTAGTTGACAACTGTAGGCCACTTCTAAAGGGAGAGAGAAAGAGACAAGAAGAAGACGAAGTAAAACACACCAGACGTGAGTGTCCATTGCTTAGTCGAAACGAACACCATTAAAGCACTGAAAACCGGACGGCCTCGTTGGGTAATCATCAACTCACGCAGGTGAAAGCATGCATAATATCTATAAAATACTCCAAGCCTTTTGGATGTAGGTGAAATTATAATATCCATATTAGGTGTGTGTGTGTGTGTGTGTGTGTGTGTGTGTGTGTGTGTGTGTGTGTGTGTGTGTGTGCGCGCGCGCGCGCGTGCGTGTCGATAAATTTAGTATGTGAAGACGCAGAGCCTAATTACATCCACTTTTCACAGCCCCTATAAAAATGTGCAAAAAGGTAATTGTGATTAATGATGACTTTTCCCTAACACAAATGTATATAAAAAGGAAAAAACTACGCAAATGAAAGAAGCTAAATAAAAGGAACGAAATTAATCATTACACAATAGAAGTAGAATTTTTTTCGAGTTAAACACAATGGACTGCGCATGAGGGTATATCGCAAACAATGATGTCTAATAATGGAACAATGTTCATAGCAACCATCCAAAATTGGCTCTTACCCTTGCAATGAGAGAGAGAGAGAGAGAGAGAGAGAGAGAGAGAGAGAGAGAGAGAGAGAGAGTAATCACATGGGCCCTTTTTTTTATTTTTTTTAAACTCTTGTCAGGAGGCCCCTCGTCAAAGGGTGAAAGACCTTCAACCTGTGACCCGGGAGAGTGACGTCAGGAACCGCCTTCACAAGTGATGCAATATGACCGTGTGTATTAAAAAGTAATCAATAAAATAACATTAAATTCATGGATAAAAAAAAAGGTAAAAACAACTTCAAGATTTTCTTATTTCTAACTAAATGTATGTATTTGTGTATTAAAAAGCAATTCAATAAAATGACATCAAACTAAGGGATGAAACAGGTAAAGGATGACTTCAAGAGTGTTTTCCCATTTCTACCGAACTGTACGTAAGGTCTCGAACACAGACACACGATGAACCAATGCACGGACTTTTGTCTAGGAATCACCATGATCATCAAACATTTTTTCTAGGAATCACCACGATCATAAAACACTACGATCAGTGATTGTATTCAGGTAATGAAGCATAGACAATTAAATATGAAACATCACTCTTGGCAAACAGACTAAAATTTCTGAATATTAATTTTCAACGTTAGGACTGAAATGCCCTGGAGTACGGTCTGCTAGAGAGAGAGAGAGAGGGAGGAGAGAAGGAAGAGAAGATAGAGATAGATGAGAGGAGAGAGAGAGAGAGAGAGAGAGAGAGAGAGAGAGAGAGAGAGAGAGAGAGAACGTTGCTGAACACGAAATAGAGAGAAAAACTCCAGAAACCATAATCGTAGTCATCTGAAATTCTACGGGGAAAATTAATACGAAACGCTGACTTCATCCGAAGAGGCATTTCGTAATTCGGAAACCAGGGGGCTTGGCATTAGTTTCTTAGAAAACACGCCTTCAAGAACTCACGTTATCAGCGGATATCCGTGAGAAGTATCTGATATCCTCAAGGCCTTGTTTCTCTTTTGGTAACTGTGACGCATACATTTTGACGTAGCAAAAACGATGCACCTCTGTTATCTGTTGCCTTCCTTCCTTTCATAACCAACGACTGCCGACCAATAACCAAGATCCCTAATTCCCTCCTTAAGTCAACAGGGTGGGAGGGACGTCGAGTACTGTCCCAGAGGTCAAACCAAATCAGCACACTAATATACGGCCAGTGATTGATTATAGATGATAATGAGGAAAATCTGCAACACTAGGAAAGATTTTGAAAGTGCTTGAAACAGAAGAAAACGGAAAATATTTTAAGCAAGGTGCTCAAACGAATTTATAACTCGGCAATTTCCAGAGGATGGAGGAGAGGAAGATCTAGGAAGTGCTGATTAAATGGTTTGAAAGATATATTAAGAAAAAAGGTGGAAGATATATTAAGAAAAAAAGGTCTACAACATCTATTAAACGAGATAGCGTGTAATAGAGAGAGAGAGAGAGAGAGAGAGAGAGGAGAGAGAGAATAACGCATTTGAAATGAGAGTAGGCCAGGAAGTATATATTCCGCGGGATGGCTGAGATGGGGGTTGGTTGCTACCAAGACCTACTCAGGGCAGGGGTCACCATAACTGTACTTTGGCCTCGGGGCGGCATGCGACTATAGCGCAACAAATTCTCTCTCTCTCCAGGTAGGCAATAAGATACCTAACTGGAATACCGGCAAGTTCAATTAAAAGAAATACAAACCCTCTAGTATTAAGGTTAAAGTAAAGGAGACAACATAAACCCCTCTCTCTCTCTCTCTCTCTCTCTCTCGTTAGTGACAACTTGTACGTGAAACTGTAAAACGAAAACTTCGGTTAAAAACTTTTTTTACTCCATGTAAATCAGCTTATGCTAATTAATTACCTAATTGAATTTTAAATGGAAACCAATTAATCAAATACATATATAAACCTAATAAACTGAAGGTAAAGATAAGCACAGGCTCAATAACAATCCCAAGGTACAAACGAGACGCGTCCCCGGGGACAAAATAAAACCCCCACTGACCAGGGAGGAGTTCCCGAGAGATCAGGCACAACAGAAAATTCCACATGCTGGTCCGACCTGACAAAATAGATGCTTCATAACACGATTCTTTACGACCGCAGCCACTTACGCCCAGCGATTCAACATGTCAAGAATGCACCACTCACACAAGGAGGACAGGACACGAATAAAGGGGAAATGTGAGATGTTCCTAGTGGGAGCAGTAGTGGGGGACCTCTCTTTCCCTCAATAACATACACACACTGACATTATATGTTATTATACATACTACATACAAGCATAGGTATATCATGAAACAGAAACACAACTTCATTATTGTATATATATTCTTACTACTCGTCTTCTTCAATTTTGTAAATTAAAGATTCTGAAATCTAAACCATCTCCTCTCATTGAAGACTATCAAGTTATAAAAATACACACTACGCATATATATATATATATATATATTATATATATATATATATATATATATATAAATAATATAATATATATTATATCACGTTTTATATACTCGTGATCAAGTTATTCAACCTATATATATATATATATATATATATATATATATATATATATATATATATATATATATATATATAAATATAAATATATATATATATATATATATATATATATATATTTGTGTGTGTGTGTGTGTGTGTGTGTGTGTGTGTGTGTCTTCAATAAGAGGAGATGGTTAGATTTCAGAATCTTTGTAATTTACAAAATTGAAGAAGACGAGTAGTAAGAATATATATGTGAATATATACTGTGACTATATATATATATATATATATATATATATATATATATAATCTGTGAAAATGTTTGGACACTTTTCAAAGACTTTCCAGAATTTTATGGATCTACCTAAACAGACAACAGTGCAAACCCTGAGATTTTACAAGGTTCCATTCCATTTCATCTAGTCAATTAATTATCCGGTAAGGTATAAGGAATGGTTAGACTAATAAAAAGAATAGCGGAACATACAAGAACACGTAATTATTAGTGCCGTGAAAAGTTGTAGTACATATGGAAATAGAAAACACATGGGGACACTCAACTGCAAAAATCCCAACTTTTTCTCCCTAAAGCACTTTTAACGCTTCCAGAGTCACCCACAACATTTATCCCTATAAAGGACAGTTGGGACACCAGCAAATGTTAAATGTAAAAAGTTGAAAATCAAGTTCTGTACCGTTAGTTTTATTTTATCTTGTTTATTTTTCTTTTCCTTACTAATAACTGGTAATATCCCCACCAAATAGGAAAAGACGGACGGTAGAAATTAACCAGAAAATCCAGGGGGCCTCTGTTTATCTAAAGCTCTAAGGAATGGAGTATCTAGGTGTTAGACTACTGTTATGGAGACAAGAGAAGGGAGATATCTAGACTCCTGTTCACTGTTCAATCAAATTGTATACCAGCTACCCGGGAAGGCCTGGACAAGGTAAACCTTACGCTACGGAGGTGAAACCATTAAAAAAATACCAAAATATTCTCTCTCTTACGTATCAACATACCAACTTCTTGAAAAGCGATCACGATGCCAGATAACTCCCAACTGTTCCACTAACTTCTCTAAGTGAATGGTATATGAACGCTCGTACGAACCTTAGAGTTTGTGACATCCACACAGCGTCTGGGATTGTGCAGCATGACTTGTACAATCAAGAAGTTACTTAAGAATGCCTGAGGTAATCTCAAACCTTCTCACCGTAAAAATAAAAATTATAATAAAATTGGGCCTAATGTTCACAGCAGCAAAGAAAAGGCAAAGTCCGAAACCAGAAACATAAAACTACCAAAATTATACTCAAATTTTATCTGACCACCCTATCATACGAAATCGTAATTAAATTTACAAATATATTAAAAATCCTGACCAATTTCTAGTGTAAAAAAAACAATAACAACAGACATTAGCAACCTTACAGAAACTACCAAACTTACAACGGGAAACCAATAAAAACACTACAGCTATTAATATTTCATGACATAGATCAAAATTTATATATATAAAAACTATCTCAGGATCAACAAACAATTCTCTTGCAACTTTTCTATAACAAGAAAAGAAAGTCCTAAAATATTTCTAATGATACCTCAGAGTAACCAAGTAGAATTTCAATTTAAAAAAAAATTAAAAACAACCAAATAGACCATAGTAAAAAAAGGACCAAGAAAACAAAGAGGGAGTCAACCTTGCCGAACACACTGAATTATTACAAAGTTAATTATTGCAAGTCTCTTCCTAACACAAGACCAATATTAAAAAAAAAAAAAAAAAAACTTTCCTGCATAAATCCGAATGAGCGGCTCAGAGGAGATATACATGCAGCATCTATGATCACGCCCACCTCAACACTTCAGACATAATACTGATAATTCCTACGTTCAAAATACTGATACATCAGGGGATTTCATTGAAACATTTAGCACATTACTAAGAAGATAAAAGCAATATGAAGAAAAATACACAGATAACAAAAGCAAAACCCTCATCTTCTTCACCCAGAGAGTATCAAGATCCGTATTAAAATAATTACACAATTTTAAGCGAGATTGAGAATTAGTTTGAGGAAGGCTAAGATGTATATAAAAAAATGGGGGGCAGTAAGGAGTAGAATTACCTGCACATAATACCTATGTTGAGAGCAGGGACTTGAAGGGCATTCATGTAAAAAAAAATACGAGAGTAAGGAGAAAACAGATCCCTCATTTAAAGGCTATTCATGAAAAAAGTTGAATATGGTTTTTCACTAATGAAAAACAATAAAAATACCGAAACAGCCAATTGTAGCATGTCAGTTACAATGGAAATAGGCAGATCTGATCCGATACTTAATCGATTTTTTTAAGAATGAAGCCATAATCAAACTATGTAAAATCAAGTTGATTAAGTATTCAGTCTTATAAAAAATTCGTCCTCAGTCACAAGTAAAATTTATTTCAACACTAAATATGTCATCCTCAAACACTGAAAAAAAAGAAATCTCCAATTTCAGCAGACATACACACTCGTTCTTAGCCTTTATGTAAACAAAAGGACGAATAATTGCAAACATAGAATACCGCACTATATTTCCTGTGTGAATGACTACATCTATATGTACGAAGGAGCTTCATGTATTTAATTGTGTTGTGCAGGTGATCTCTTAGTTTCTAATAGTATTTACTACTTGTCTTTGTGGTTGATCTACGGTGTGGGGTCAAGTTAATATCAATAATAGATATGGCTGTAAAATTAACCAATATCCAACTGGGAAAAGATGAACCTAATGATTGTCGATACAAAATTTATATATAAAAAAAATCTGCTGACAGACGTCAAACGTTAAAAAAAAAACACTTTTTTTTCCTAGTATAAGAATTCTAAAAAGAATTATATTTTCTGACTAAAATGATTGTCGATACTGAAGATAATTTTAATTTGTTAACTAAAATATGTTTATAGTCAGTTTTATCTAGCAAATATTTAATAGTGCCTAATCGTAAATCAACATTACATGACAATGAAAATCTCTCTCTCTCTCTCTCTCTCTCTCTCGTCATACTCAATCCTCTTCTCTTCTTCTCTCTCTCTCTCTCTCTCTCATATTAATGCACCCGCATGTGTTTAGATTGACATACACCCGTCAACAACAGATGAGTCTTCTAAAGTCATGACCAGCATATAAATCTAGTATATGTTACAACTTCTACAGCAGCAGCTACATTGATACTCATAATACAGAACATATTTTAAAAAAACAAACAAAGCAAAGAAATTAATTTGAAAAATAATAAATGCAAAGAAATTATATTTGAAAAATAATGCAGCGCACAAAAAATATATTTGAAAAATAAAGCAGTACATAAAAAAAAAACTTGAAAGATCACAAAGTGCAGGTGTGCTGGTTTCATAATTCAAGAGGCAATATAAATATAAACATGTGTGAAAAATAATTTCTAGCCATATTTCTTATTTACATAGCAAATTCAGTCCGTCTAGATCTACGTAGACCAGTAAAAGACTATTCTTTCAATCAGTCTGTTTTCTTTTGGAATCACTCCTATTGGACCTTATTTTCGTCCATCAGACGAGGCCCTTATTATGTCAGTCACAATTTGTAATTTCTGTGACTACTTTGACTGTTATATTCTTAAAGAATATAAGTCAAAGTAGTCACAGAAATTTCAAATTTTGACTGACATAATAAGGGCCTCGTCTGAGGGACGAAAATAAGGTCCAATAGGAGTGATTCCAAAAGAAAACAGACTGATTGAAAGAATAGTCTTTTACTGGTCTACGTAGATCTAGACGGACTCAATTTGCTATGTAAAAGAGAAATATGGTTAGAATATCTAGCAAGGTTCAATATTTTTCAGTCTCGAGGTAACCATAACGTATCAAGTTAACTTAGCCCCTCAGGCCCTTTAGAAATATATATATATATATATATATAATATATATATATATATATATATATATATATATATATATACACACATATAAATTTTATAACGTATAATATATAAACCATTAGATATATATATACTATATATCTATAAAAGTTATTTATATATGCACAGTAATATAAATATAATGTATTCTTTTATATCTATCCCCATATTTCACCTCTCTCTCTCTCTCTCTCTCTCTCTCTCTCTTCTCCTCTCTCTCTCGCTCTCTCTCTCTCTCTCTCTCTCTCTCTCTCTCTCTCTGCAATGGCCTTCTACCCGCACCATCACAATGATCCCTTCATTGTTCCCATTGAGAGGAAATGCAGCTACGAAGATGCTGGAAAATGGCAGCCAAGTCTGTCCTAAAAGCACCGAGAGGCCTAATCTGAAAACATTCCTCTAAATTACGGCTGCTTAAGTGGCGTTGTTCAGTTCCATCAGATTGAAAATACAAAAATCACAAAAATTCGACCCGGATTTCAGAGCCAGAAAGACAATGCCCCAACTCGCTTATGTCCTTCAGAATTATACATAAAAAATTACTTTCATTACATTACAACCTGGAAATTTCCTCTATCAAGTTTGCCTTTCATTTCTGGTGCTAAGAGTCTTTTATAAGGGACAATTAATTTCTTTTTAAGAATTAAAATTTTCATTTTCTTGGTTTTCCAACTAGTAAGAAAAAAACGTACTTCTGATAAATCTGTGACAGACACATAAATCACATCTTTAATATCCAATACTATTTCTTCCAAATACTCAAAATAAAATCAGAAGGAAAAAGGAGCACTCTATCGGGTATATATGACAAGAGAACCCATCATGCACTGGGCTAAAGTAACCCAGTAGGTCCGTTCTCAAAGGTACTCCCCAAGATCAATGGCAAGTGAACGACACCCATTGTGGACCGCGTACTGGAACAGAGCACTGGAATAAAAAAAAAATAAAAATAATAAAAGTGGGGGAGTGGGGGAGAGGGGAAGAGGGCTGGAGCTTTTTGTTGCAGCCTCCAGGACAACAAAAGCTTTTACTGGCACACGGTTGAGAGAGAGAGAGAGAGAGAGAGAGAGAGAGAGAGAGAGAGAGAGGAGAGAGAGAGAGAGAGAGCACAGCCTAAGTTTTTTGCGTCAAGATTTTTCGCATTATAGTGATTTCTCTAATCTTCTATTACGGTGAATTATAATTAACCATTAAAATACCAAAATGATTATAACATAGTAGTGCATCTTACCTGCACTTACTTCACCAAGTGGCCAGTTGAACCTTCGCAGATAAATATCAATGACCTTATCAAATCAAATTCATTGAGTTCTCTCAAATCAATCCTATATTATTTATTAGCACAATAATTTCTCCCATAAAATACATACATATGAGACATGGGACACTGAACTTCTACAGCATATTCCTACGATAAAGACCCCCAAATCTAAAAGATGTCCTTGAGGTTTAAGGTAACAAACAGATGATGATTGCGAGGCATCCTAATCAAAAGGAATCCCAGATGAATCCTAGAGCGTCTTTCAAGTGATGCAATGTTCCAGATCTTGATCCAAGGACACTCCGATGGAGAAGGGCGCCCTCGCTCGGTGTCTAGGACTAGGTCATTCACCCTGCTGCTGTGGCCAAATCCTGGAAACGCCTCATAGCACACAACAGCCTTGCAAATGAGAGAGAGAGAGAGAGAGAGAGAGAGAGAGAGAGAGAGAGAGAGAGAGGCATCCTGAGCCTAGATGCTAAGCGTGATATCCTAATTGGTCCTCCGGAGAGAACCTCTGTTCATCGGCGATGCAAATCAACAGCAGGTACTATGTAAGGGATGTTGTTGTAAGATGGAAGTACCAGCCGAGTGCCGGCATGTATCAAGGAAGTACTTTCTCTTAGCTTCTCACTTTCTCTCCCTTCCTCCCTCCCTCCCTCTCCCTTCAGGCACCGGCAGACAGTACGGCGCTCGTATCGATTCCTCCCCATTCATGTAGCAGCTCTACGCCGGCCTGACACTGCCTCTGCCACCACTGAGTGAGGGTCTCCCCATTTCTCGGACCCCCTCCCTTTCCCTCTCTCCTTTCTCTGCTTTCGACAATTCCTACACACCGGCGCCCTCCTCACTCATACTCTGTATCCAAATACCCCAGCTGCTGATCTCGTGTGTGTGTGTGTGTCTGTGTGTGTGTGTGTGAACCCTGGAACTGCACCTACCTAATCGATTGCATTTTCTACGCATCAGAACGGCCTCCCAGGCAAGAGGACAAAGGAAAACGAAATACTCAGCAACAGAATATTCATCAAGAACTCTTTTTAATGATTTACCTTGATTATCCGAGTACATTTGACAGCTATCAAGGGTTCGCACCTTGATGTCAATATAGCACGATACAATCTGGCTTAACTTAGAAGTATTAAGACAAAGGGTAGCCACAATTTGCCTGGGTTGATTCGCATTATAAAGATTCTTGAATCTCAAAAGTTAGATGTCCGTCGCCTAAATACGCTTTCTTATACTAATCGTTTTAATGTTATTGGGACTACACGCAATGGACGTCGTCTGCTAAAATACAGCCCACCTTCGGCGTTTGTTCGCATGATTTACGAACGTAAAAAGTAAATGGCTTATAACAAACAAGACACGCGGTCATCTACTATGTCGGTACCACCCCCTCCCCACTAACATCATTTGCTTCCAAAGACTGCGTCGTTAGCCTAAGCAATAATCGGCCTCATTTAAATCACGGAGTTTCTGTAGCCCTAAAGAATTTGCGTTACACAATGTCATTTATTGTTGATTAAATGGACTTTTTTTCTTTTTTAACAAGTCTACACAATCTAAAATATATTACGGATATCCATAAGTATCATATGCTGCATATAACAATATATACCATTTAACCAACGCTAACCTCGCATGGTTAATACCGAAACTGTTATTTTACGCCGTTTATAAAATGAATGTTTAACATATTTTTCTTTAACTCTATATAGGACTCTTTCTTAACATTAATTGTAACCAAAGAATCCATGCACTGGCGCATTTACACACCCTATCAGTTCGGCAGTGTGCACTTTGTCTTAAGACTTACCATATTTATTAAGAACACAGCAACGCTTATATACTTCAGCGTAACATAACCTCACAATCTTATTCCCAGACGTATTAAAAGATCCCTTTTTTTTTTTCTTTGTAGCAGGCGACGCTCTCAGACCCATTTTCTTATCTTAATTCCAATTCACAGTTCAGACCGTCTCCTAGTATTCAATTTCATGTAACACTAGCATTTACACTTGCATGCCCTTCAAATCAGGCACAAGGATGACTTTTGATATCTACAATATTCTACATATATAAGCAGTTTATACCAAGGCTTTTACTCCCTTATCATCAGGCATGACCAGTATAATATTGAAGGCCACTTTGCTGGAGCTTAATCTTAAATCTGAAGAATGCCTGAAAGTGGCACAAACTTATATATTAATTTTACACGACATTTTTCCCCACTAACATTCGTCACTAAGTAATCGCACCTTACCTTCATTACGGCAAGATCATTATTGCAATGAAGGCACCTACGCACCTAGATGAGGTTTATCCTACGAACAGTACAAAGAACGTTGAAACGCGAAGGACAATGCATGGCAGATTACCGCGGACGAAAGCAGGCAATTAAACGAGGTCCAATTTGATTGCATGACACGAGTTACGCGTATGATAATTCAAGGTAACGGACTTCGCACCAGCGTCCCTCTCTTCAACTTAAATTCTCGGGGAACATTTTGGATAACGATAACAAAACTTAGGATTTAGGCACTTCTCTGAATATTTTGGGGTAGTTAATAAACAAACTATGCTAAATAAGGTCATTTTACACATGTTCATGGGTAAACTGTCTTTCGGGGTGTTAGCTTCATGTTTTCGTAAAGACTAATTTTTAATATATATATAAAAGAATGAATATATGAAATCTGACCCAAACGGCGCAACACTACGGGAAAGGGGCGCCATTCAGGATACTAGATCACTGTCCTTTCCCATAAGTGCAACCCACCACCGTGAGCTAAGCACTTTGTACAACCCTTTTTTTCTAACTGCTTAGGTTGAGTTGAGGGGGGCACAACGGATCTTAGATAGACCAATAAGGAGTCTTGCTAGTGAGGAAAGGTTGATCAACACTACCCAATGACGACAATTAAATCAAGAAATTTCACACAATTCAGAAAAATTTCGTTCCCTAAAGAAAATACCATAACACCATCGACCACTTATAAAAAAAAAAAAAAAAAAAAAAAAAAAAAA